>NW_009636645.1:0-1233 GCF_000690535.1 Cariama cristata | reverse complement strand
GCCAGGCTCCGGCCATCCCTGGGTGCCCGGGCAGACCCCAGCCATGGGGCGATGTGGGTGCGGGGGGTTTGTTCCCATCTGCCAGGAGGGTGCTGGGATGGTCCTGCAGCCCAGTGGGGTCCCTGTGCCACCTCAGGGGCTCCCTCGAGTGCCACCCGCCGCTGCGGCGAGAGCTGCTGAGCCTCCCCATGTCCCTGCAGAACGTGACGGCCAACCACCGGGCCAGCGACGTGATCGTGTGCGAGGGCAAAGCGCAGGTCCTCAGCGGGCGCTTCATGTACGGACCCCTGGATGTGGTGACGCTGACTGGGGAGAAGGTACCGCTGGGCTCACGGGTGCCACCAGCACCCCATCAAACAGGGTGAGGGTGTCAAGGAAGGGACACGGGCCTGGCGTCACCCATGGCAGGGGAAGGGACGTGGTGAACAGGACCCTGTGTGGGATGGTGGGAGAGGGTCGTAAGGACTCGGAGGTTGGGGACATGGCAGGATCTGGAGGTTCAGTCCACGCTCGGCCCTTTTCCCTCTCCCAGGTGGACATCTACATCATGACGCAGCCGCTGTCAGGGAAGTGGCTGTACTACGGCACCGAGGTGACGAGCGGCAGCGGGCGCCTGACCTTCACCATCCCTCCAGACAAGGCTCTGGCCATCGGTATCTACCCCGTGCGCATGGTGGTCAGGTGAGATGCGGGTGTGCGGTGCCAGCTCGGTTCCTCCTCCAGCCCTTTCGGCGGAGCTACGCCCGCCCCCTCGGCGGCAGAGCTGGTGCTGAGCTGGTGCTGAGCCTCCCCGCTCTTCTGTCCCAGGGGGGACCACAGCTACGCTGAGGCGTATCTGACGGTGGTGGCCCGGGGCACCGAGTCGGTCGTGTTCAGCATCGACGGCTCCTTCACCGCCAGCGTCTCCATCATGGGCAGCGACCCCAAAGTGCGGGCGGGGGCTGTCGACGTCGTACGGTAGGTGCCCTTCGAGTAAGGGGGACCATCTTCCCCTCCCTTCACGGTGCAGCGACAACCCCATTGGGGTATGGGGGGGCATCGGAGCAGGCTGCCTTCCCAGGGGCGAGCTGGGGGACTTCCCACCACCCCCTCACCCAGGGAGTTTTCACAGCATCTCTGCACTGGGGCCTTCCCGTGGGAAAAGAGTCCGCTCCCGGTTTTGGTCCTGAAGGGTACCGTGAATCCCTGCGGCTCTGCTGTGCCTTCAGCCTTGATAAAATCCCTGGGAGGAGG
>NW_009636644.1:1899-2237 GCF_000690535.1 Cariama cristata | reverse complement strand
CGCTGACCCCAGCCCTGTTTCCCCCTCTTCCAGCCCTTTACAAGGAGTCGTGCGATGCTTACCGGGTCAGCGGGAAAACCTCAGGGAACTACACCATCGACCCGGACGGCAGTGGGCCACTCAAGCCCTTCACGGTGTACTGCGATATCCGAGGTGGGGGCGGCGGGAGGGCGTGGGGGTCCCTCTGCCCAGTGCCCCCAGGGACCAGCCCCGGCCTGTGTACTGAGGCCAGAGCAGGATGGAGGGAACAGGGGCGTCCTGAGGGGCTGGTCCTAACAGCCCCCTCACCTCTGCAGAGGACCGAGCATGGACCGTCATCCGGCACAACCGCCACTACG
>NW_009636644.1:1673-1886 GCF_000690535.1 Cariama cristata | reverse complement strand
CAGCGTGGACCAGCCTTACCTGGGGGCCGTGGAGTACTGGAATGCCTCCTGGGCTGAGGTCTCGGCGCTGGCAAATGCCTCCGAGTACTGCGAGCAGCGCATCGAGTTCCACTGCTACAGCTCCCGCCTGCTCAACACCCCCTGTGAGCGCAGGGGGGAGCGGGGCTGTGCCACGGGGCTGTGCCATCGGGACGTACTGTGGGACCATGTCCT
>NW_009636644.1:1133-1646 GCF_000690535.1 Cariama cristata | reverse complement strand
GGGCTGCCCTTCAGCTTCTGGATGGGCCGACACAACGAGCGGCACTACTACTGGGGGGGCTCGCGGCCGGGCATCCAGCGCTGCGCATGCGGGCTGGACAAGAACTGCGCTGACCCCAAGTACTTCTGCAACTGCGACGCAGACCATGGGCTGTGGTGAGCTGATGGGGGCCGTGGGACGGGGTCTGCGAGCGCAGAGCGCAAGGGGGGGTTCGGGCTGGAGTGGCAGGGGGGCAGGCTGGCAAAGGGGCAGAAGCCCCTCACAGGCCCTCCCACGCACGCACCATTTGCAGGAGGACGGACAAGGGTCTGCTGACCTTCGTGGACCACCTGCCCGTCACCCAGGTTGTGGTTGGAGACACCAACCGCTCCGGCTCCGAAGCCCAGTTTCTGCTGGGGCCCCTGCGGTGCTACGGAGATCGTGAGTGACCGGACCCATGGAGGGTCCCCTGCCTGCAGAGGGCCCATGCCCATGATGGGGTCTCCATGCCTGTCCCTAACCGCCCCCCCTGCC
>NW_009636644.1:508-1089 GCF_000690535.1 Cariama cristata | reverse complement strand
CCTTCCAGGCAAACCACAGCCTCGACATATCCTTCTACTTCAAGACCACTGCCCCATCTGGTGTCTTCCTGGAGAACCCTGGCTCCCGAAACTACATCCGCGTTGAGCTCAACAGTACGGGCAGGCGAGGGGTGGGGGGGGCAGCAGGGCCAGGGGCTCCTCCTGACACCCTGTCCCTGCAGCCACCAGGGACGTGGTGTTTGCCTACGACATTGGGAACGGGGATGAGAACCTGACGGTGCGGTCGACGGTGCCCTGGAACGACGACGAGTGGCACCAGGTGAAGGCTGAGCTCAACGTCAAGCTGGCGCGGCTGCGGGTGGACAAGCTGCCCTGGGTCGTGCGGCCAGCCCCCCCACAGAGCTTCGTCCGCCTGGACTTCGACAGGCCCATCTACGTTGGTGAGAGCCCCTGGCCATGTCCCCGCAGTCCCCAGGTCCCCCTGTGCCACCGGGCGCTGAGTCTCTCACCCACCTGCTGCAGGTGCGGCAGAGCACAAGATGCGCCCATTCCTGGGGTGCCTGCGAGCGCTGCGGATGAATGGGGTGACACTCAACCTGGAAGGCAAGGCCAACGAGACG
>NW_009636644.1:0-215 GCF_000690535.1 Cariama cristata | reverse complement strand
TCTCGTTTGCCCCCTGTTGAGTTTGCCACCATCGTCAGCAGCCCCTGGCAGCCCCTGCCCGGCTACAACCTCACCAGCGAGGAGGTCAGCTTCAGCTTCAGCACCACCTCGGCGCCTGCCGTGCTGCTCTACGTCAGCTCCTTCGTCAAGGACTACATGGCTGTGCTCATCAAGGACGATGGTGAGAGCAGGGCTCCCTGCCCCAGAGCTCACCC
>NW_009636643.1:10220-10442 GCF_000690535.1 Cariama cristata | reverse complement strand
CCAGCACCCTCCCAGCAGCTTCCCAGCACCGCTGCAGAGGGTACAGTACCTTTGGATTTTCCTAAGGCTGCATGGACAGAAACACGCGATTATTAGTGTGAAAAAACCTCCCAAAACGCCAAAACTCGACGGTGCACAGGGTGCAGCACCCGCTGCTTGGAAAAGGAGCGTGGTCACAGGGCTTTGAGAGAGGGGACAGGAGGGGCACGGCGGGGACCAGGG
>NW_009636643.1:9770-10015 GCF_000690535.1 Cariama cristata | reverse complement strand
TGGGGAAGGGGGGCACGCACAGGCTGGGAATGGGGAGCCTTCCCCCGGAGCAGAGCCTGCAGACCCTGGGGACACCAGGGCACCCAACCCTGGCACGGCACAGCCCCTGCGCCACGCTACGGGTAACCCCGCTCCCATCTCCATCAAGCCCCAGGGTCACCTGAGCATCCCCAGAAGCCCAACACGGTGAGCAGGGGGAGGGGAGGGTGTCCTACCACCCCAGGACCACCCAGCCTCCACCAGCA
>NW_009636643.1:8831-9510 GCF_000690535.1 Cariama cristata | reverse complement strand
CAAGGTCTGGGGCGGGGGGGGAAGAGAGCGGAGGGGGACACATCGGGATGTGTGTCCTCAGTGAGGGGTATCAGCACCGCAGGAATCCTCCTGGGGGTCCCGGAGCGGCTGGGTTGGGCTCACTGCTGTGATAAGTCTTGCTAGAGCTCTGCTTGAGCCAAGGCAAGCAGAGGGGGCTAGCAAAAATAACTATGGGAGCTCAGCACCCCCTCCCCAGGAGGTCCCACGGAGCCCATCCAGCCCCCCCACGGCCGCGGGGCACAGCCTACCTCCGGGGAAGAACCAGTCGGCGTGCTGGATGAGCGGCTCGATGATGCCCACAATCTGCAGCGAGACGGTTGTCATCATCTCCGTCATGTTCCTGCAAGGCGGCGGGCGGCAGCTCAGGAACCCCACCACAGCCTGGCCTTATTCCCGGTGGGATTTTGGCTCCGGATTCCCCTTCACCCCCATCCCCCTGGCACGCTCGCTTACCCATCCGCCTGCGGCCAGAGGAGGTTGGGCCCCAGCACGATGGCCACGTTGCTCGGCGTCATTTTATTCGTGTCCTGGTATTCGGTCAGCTTGGCCAGGAATTTAATTAGGTACCTGGAAAGCCGAGCCAAGCCGTGTCGCTGGATCAGGATCGTCCCCTCCCCGGTCCCGCTGCCCCCAGGCTCACCTGATGTTGTTGTAGTTG
>NW_009636643.1:479-8717 GCF_000690535.1 Cariama cristata | reverse complement strand
ACCCTGCCAGCCCTGCCCTGGGGAACCCTGTGAGACCCTCGGGCAGCTGCTGACATTATATAAATAAATTAACCCACAAAACCTGGCCAAAAGGAGAAGGAAACCTTTCCGTGGCAGGTTGGATGCCCTCCTCACTGCTGGGCAGCCTCCCCGTGGTTTGTGTTTTGGGGATATGTTTGCTTTGGAAGGGGAAATTATAGCAAACAGCCCCCCCAAAACAACAGCCCGCTCCCCCACATGCCACCCTCGGGGACCGTCCCCTCCGGGGAGCCACCACCGCGTCCCTGCCGTGCTCCAACGCTCCCAGGGCAGGCAGGGGATGTACTCGGACCTATATTCAGGCACCACCAAGGTGGTTTCCCCCCCAAAAGGAGATGTTCTTTCTCCCACCTCCCTCTGCCTGACCTCCCCCTACCCCGAACATCTCCCGTGGTGGAGCAGGTACGATGGTGCCACCTCAACTGGCCCAATCCTGCTGGGTTTTGGGGGTTGAATGGTGCAGAGCACACCAGTAACGCAGGTGGGAGCTCCCCCTCGGGGTTTGCACACCCACCCAGAAATGCCACCAGCACCCACGGGCTTGCCGAAAGATGCTGGGAGAGCTCAGCCACCTTGGCCGAGGTGCCCTGGACCACGCTGGGGACATCAGGGTCAGGGGACATCAGGGCCACCCTCACTGCCCGGACCCACGATGCTCAAGGAGCATCAGGGGAACCCCCTTGGCTTTCAGATCCCCGAGGAAATCTCCCAAATGCTGTGAGTCATGTCAGAAATAACTCATGGTCCCTAAACCATCCGTGGGGACCTGAGATGCCACCACCCGTGTCACAGAGGAATGGGGAGGGGGATGCCCCAGACTCACTTGGAGGCCTGGATCCACTCCTCGTACAGCTCGAACGTCATGAGGGGCTCCGGCAGCTCTCGCAGGTAGGACTTGAGGGCTCCTGTGACACACAAGGGACACGGGGCTCAGCACCCCAGGTGGCACTGGCCACCAGGCACTGGGCAGTTTCACTCCTCGGCGTTTTGACTGGCGTCCCTCCCAACCTCCCCACCGATGCATCCCAAAGCACCCATTAGTCCCTCCAGCTTGGTGGGACCCATAGCGTCCCCTGACCCCCAGCAACCACCACCCCCTACTCCCTCCTACCACCTCCCTCATCCCCTCCACCATTTTTGCCTCTGCCCAGCTCTCCATCGCGCCGTTTTCTCTAGGACGATCACAGCTCCTTGCGCTGGCAAAAGCTTCCCCCTGCAGTCAGTTGGAATCCCGGGTCCAATCCTGCACCCACCAGAGAGCCCAGCCCAGGAGGGGGGGCAGCTGACTGCCATTTAAACCCAATTAATGCTCAACAGCAGCCCTGAGGGCTCAGATCTGTGCTTGGAGAGGGTCTTGGCCACAGAAGAGACACACAGAAGACGGCAAGCTTGATGGTAACACGTGGGAATCTTCCCGACCGCTCCTTGCTCCTGCAGAGCCTCTCTCGATCAATGGCACCCTCATTAGTGTCACCTTCATTAGTGTCACCCGGGCCCCGATGCCGCCTCGGATTACAATTGCATCCCTGTTTTCTTCCTCGCCTGCGACCCAAAGTGCTGCTCGAGCCCTTGGCCGGGGAGGGGATGTGCGGGTCGGGGTTTGTGCTCCTTGGTGGACAGCAGCTCCTAAACACCCCCACCTCCACCAAGAGCTTTATTTCTGCACCTGCATTTGTCCCCCCGTATATTCCGTCTTCGCTGTTCCAAGGCTTTGGGACATATCACAGAAGGGTTGAGGTGGGAAGGGACCCAGAGGTCATCTGGTCCAACCTCCTGCTCCAGCAGGACCAGCTGAGCTGAGCTGGCTGCCCAGGACCATGTCCCGATGGCTTCTGAGTATCTCCAAGGATGGAGACTCCACCACCACCCTGGGCAACCTGTACTTGGTCACCCTCACAGTGACAAAGCGTCTCCAGCTGTTCAGAGGGAACCTCCCGTGGTTCAGTTGGTGCCCGTTGCCTCTGGTCCTGGCACTGGGCACCACTGGAAAGGGCTCCATCTTCTTTGCACCCTCCCTGCAGGTATTTATATCCATTGATGAGATCCTCCTGAGCCTTCTCGGTTCCACGCTGAACAGTCCCAAGTCCTTCAGCATTTCCTCCTGGGAGAGATGCTCCAGGCCCTTCATCATCTCCATGGTCTTTCACTGGAGACTCTCCAGTATGTCCTTGTCTCTCTTCCAGTGCGCAGCGCTGGGCCCAGCACTCCAGGAGTGGCCTCACCAAGGGAAGGATCACCTCCCTTGACCTGTTGTCATCACTTCTCCCAGTGCAGCCCAGGACACCATTCGCCTTCATGTTGCCAGCCCATGGTCAGCTCGGTCTCCTCCAGGACCCCCAGGGCCATCTCTGCCAAGCTGCTTTCCAGTTGGGTGATCCCAGCATTTACTGGTGCCTGGGGTTGTGCTTCCCCAGGTGCAGGACCCAAAAAGGATCTGAACTTCCCCAGGTCCCCCCCAGCCCATTTCTCCAGCCTGCCCAGGTCCCTCTGGATGGCAGCACGACCTTCTGGTGCCTCATCCCCATCATGAATTAATGAAGACGTTAAACAAAATCAGACTCAGTACTGACCCGTGGGCTACACCGCTAGTTACTGACCTCCAACTAGGCTTCACGCCACTGGTGACCACCCTTTGGGTACCCACAGTTGGTGCTTGGGGGCTGGATGGACCATCCCGTACACCACCAACCTCCTCACCCCGAGGCAGCTTCTACCTGCGATGGCGTGCGGGTCGGCCGAGTACTCCTGCACGTCCACCACGCAGCAGTCCCGGGCGGCCTTGAGATTCTTCAACTTGGAGGCTGAGGGAGCCACTCGGAAGAGACCCTTCACAGAGGACACGGGAGAGCGTCAGCCAAGCTTTAGGGCCGGGGGATGTCCCCAAAGCCCCCCCGGTTCCTCATCCCTGCCTTGGAGGCACCCGTGTCCCCTTCCATCATGCCCAACCGAGGGTGGTAGGACATGGGACCCACCTCCTCCTGCATGCCGCACTCCAGCAGCATCGTCACGCATGCCTCCACAGGGAAGGCGATCTCCCGCCCGCTGACGGCCAGGTGCTCCTCCAAGGGTTTCCCGAAGGAGGGCTTCTCCATCCACGCCTCTGTGATGGGCAGAGGGGGTGAGAGGAGGGGGAGGACACGGCAGGGATGGTGCCGGATCCGACATCCCCTCCCCGAAAGGCCCTTGGATCACAGCGTTTCGGCAGCAAAATATTCCGTTTGGGTGTTGCTAAACAACAGGACCCCGCACCTCTGTCCTGGGCGGCTTGGGAAGTGCTTTTTAAAGATGAAATCCAAACAAAATGTTTTCCAATCATCACACGGGACATTTCAAAGGGGCTGGATAACGTTTTCCGGGGGGAGCAATCACAGGCAAACCTTTGCAATATATTCCCCCTTCTTCCATCACAGTTTGAGGCAGGAATATTTTGTGGGATCGAGAGAAAAAAATAAAATACAAATCACTCCCTGCCTCGCCGCAGCGACAGCAGCACCCTGAGCCCTGCCCCGGGGAACGCGCTGCTCTCGGGGCCACGGTGTGGGACTTTCCCCGACCTTGGTCCCCCAGCCCAGCTCCTACGGAGGTCACACACCACAAAGCGAAGCCCCAAGACCCCCCCCTTGGCGCTGGGTTCCCACCTCCGGTGCTGCGCTCGAAGGTGATATTCAGGTAGGTTTCCCCCCCTCCCTCTCCATGAAGCCAGCCAGATCCTGGCCCCCCCCAGGACCAGCTGGGATGGGGATTCCCTGCCCAGCGCCAGGGCAGGCGGGATGCAGATGAGGCGAGCAAAGGGAGGATGCTCAGCCGCAAAGCCAGCCCCACACCACGCCGCAGGGTCACGCTGCAACCGGCTCATCGCCGCAGCAAAGCTCCGCATGGCTCCGGCGTGACGCAGAGCCCTTGGCATCGCATGCAGGAGCGGGCCAGAGCCCGCGGGCACTTACCCTGCTGGGCTTTAATTTGAGGCAGGACATTCTGCAAAAGCGCTAAGGATTTCCGATGGTACTCTGCCTGCACCTCGATCAGCTGGGGGGGAGAGACGGCACCGGCTGTCACCCCTACGGCCAGGGATGGGGACGGAGGAGTCCCACGGGGATGGGTGGCACTTACTGTTTGAAAATAGTTTGCATAGTCTACTTCTTTGGCCACAAAATTGTACATGTCAGCTGAGAGCTGGTCCTGCGGAGAGCAGAGAATTAGTCGCCGTCCCACTTGTGCTGCCCTGATGCCACCATGATGGCCCTTTCAGAGGCCACCGGGAGGGACCAGCTCGGTCACACCAGGAGCCAACATGCAACGCGGCACATTGCAGCACCCACTCGAGATGGGCTTGGGGTGTTGGATGCCCAGCAGCACTGAAGGGTTTGCTTTCCACTGCCGTTCAAACGGCTCCACCCTCACCCCCCTGCTCCTTCCAGAGCCCTCAATTAACTGGCACCTTGCAACGAGCTCTCTGGAAGTGAGGATTATTTGGAAACAACCCGTCAGCCAAAGGCTGCCCATCCCAGCAGGCTGAACGGCACAAATCCAGGCCAAATTAAACCCCAAGTTTGCCCGTTCTTGCCCTTCGCTGCATTGAAAGTGGCTCATTAACCACAGGGCTAATTGCTGCGCGGCGAAGCAGCAGGCACGGCCCGGCTGCCGCCGGTAGCATCCCAACCGGTCGGCGCGGACCAGACTAATGGGGAATCAGGTGCTTCTTGCTCCAGATTGCCACGAGCCCCTCAGTACCAGGACACGCGTCGCTGTGTCCTCCCACTTGCAAAACTAGAATTTGCCACTTCCCTAGTTGCTCCTTTCTGAGAATGCCCTTGGATAAGTCAAGTGGAGGAAAACCAGCAGGGATTTAAAACACTGCGAGCACGTCCGAGTTGCAACGTGCACCATCGGTACGGTGAACGTACTGGGGGGCAGCTCCTGGCTGAGCTGGTTTCCTGGGAATTGCTGGGAATTGCTGGGAGCGTGGGGCTGCGATGCTCTAAGATGGGGGGAGACAGCAGGAGTTTGGGACTGGATTTTAAAGGCTCTGCAGGTTCTGGTTGTGTCCCTGGAGCAAAGAGCCAGGATTTGAGACACGCACCCAGCTCCATCTCCTGCCCCCAACTTCTAGCGCAAGGCCCAGCCCTTTGTGTTTTCTGCCCCAGGGGAATTTAAAGCCACACAAAATTGCCTGTGGGTTCTATCGCCGAATCCCACAGCCCATGATGAAGGCGCTGGCAGCAGCATCCTCCCTTGCTCTGACACTTTTCCCACCCAACATGACCAGCTGGGTGGGTCGTGCTCCCACGGGATGGCGAGGGATGACGTGGCAGGGTGGCACACGTGGGCTCGGCACGCACTGGCGCTTCCCGCAGGTCTCTGCGCCAGGGCTGGGTGTGTTTGGTGCTGAGCTCGCTGGCTCCTGCCAGGATGGGTCCCCCAGGAATGGGACACTCTCCGGCTCCAGCAGGATATGGAGGATGGGGACAGAGGAACCAGGGACATCCTGCTTGGCTGGTGAGCATCACCCACATCGGGCAGCTCCGGCGCAGCGGTTGTCTCTTGAGGGTGCCACCTCGAGCCCCCGGCAAGCCCCGGCAGTGCCCGGCGGTGATGGGGAGAGGGTGAGGGCTGCTGCCGGGCTGCCTTTGGGCATGGGAATCAGCTGGAGGAGGGTTTATCACGGGCAATGGGGTACGAAGAGGGTGAAGAACGGGGTAAGAGGGGAGGCTGCAGGTTTTCCGTGGTGCTTTGGATGCCAAGGTCCCCCCACCCCAGCAAGAAGCGATCTGGGACCCCTGGGTACCCTGCAAATCTCCACTCTGTTGGCTGCCTCCTCCATCTCCTCCCTGAGAGCATCGTGAGGGCTGCAGGTTGCTGGCCAGCCCCGAGGACTTGGCAGACTGTTGCCATCTGCGGAGAGAGGGCAGAGCTGTCACGGGGAGGGATGGGGACCCACGCAGAGCGATGGCCGGATCCCAGCAGACTTGGAGGGCAGCCCAAGGACTCCCCCCTTCAGCCAAGCCCCCCATGGTCCCAGCACGGAGATGGTCTCAACCCAGGCTGGGATGCAGCATCCACTCCCAACCCTAAACATCCCCAGTCCCCACAACCGGCTGCATGCACTGGGCTCTAATTAAGAAATTCTTTCCAACAGCAGAACAAGCCTCATCCAGGCGGGAGGAGAGAGGAAGGTGATGGGAGACCCTCGACATGATGTTGGGGACTACGGACACCTCGCAAACCTCTCCCCAGGGCATGCCAAGATGTGCGGGGCTTGGCCAACTCAACACGCCCAGGCAAAACTCAAAGTGCGGTTTGCCAGTTCCCACCGCAGGGTCTGGGACACAGTAGGATCCCAAGGGTCATCCCAGCTCGTCCCCAGTGCTACCCTACAGCGGCAGGAGCACCCAGCTCCTTGCCATCACGTACGAACTCACCAAGATAAGGAAAAGAATTAAAAAATAAAGATTTGTCCCAGAAAAAAATACTCTTTTCTGCAGAGGGCAGACAAGGAAAAGGGATCTACAGGCTCTGCAGAGAAGAACAGAAATCTTGGCTTGTTGCAGAGCTTGACTTCAAGGCACATGGTGACACGGCCGAGACTTACTGTCCCAAGGGAGCCACGGTACCAGGGCTCTGGGATGTGCCCTCCTCAGTGCTACCCATTGCTTAGGAATGTTTATTTTTTACAAAGCAGCTTTGAAGCTGCTTCCTACCTCGTCCTGGAGGAGTCCATGTCCAGCACGAGCTTCGCCAAGTGTTTCCTCTGCTTTTGGATATTTGGAATTTCCACCTGCGGCAACACACAGGAACGGGAGATAAAACAGCCCCGGGGAGGTGTCCGGGGTTGGTGGTACCTGACTGCCACGCTGGGAGTCTGGGCTGATGCAAGCCCGGTGGGTGAGGATGCATCTCCTTATTTTAATATCATTAGGAGGATGGCACAGCTCATCCCTCCACCTTGTCCCCATCAGGGTTGGGCCTCGCCCCAACAACCCCAACTGCAGAACCCGCGTCCCTGAGGGGAGCATCCTTGGGGCATCAAAGTCTCCTGCACCAGGGAGCGGGATGAAGGCAGGGAAAGGGCTTTTGGGGGTGGCAATGCACCTCCCAACGCACGGGCATCGTTTGCCAAAGGATTTGGTAACAGTTTAAAGCCCCAGTGCGATAAAATTCTTGTTTGTGCTGGGAAGATAAAATCAGAACCAAGGCCAGGACATTTTCCTAGATGTAAAACGCAGGGGAAAAAAGCAGTGAGGAAAACTGAAAAACAGAGCTGGTGGCAGAGGGGAAAAAAAAAATCCCAACCAACAACAACCGTACGTGTTTGGAGGTTGGAAAAATAGGTCAGAAATGAGTGTTAATGCCAGTACCTTCAGGAAAGGCAGAAAAGAGCAAGGGCAGGACCACGGCCCCAGCAGCCAGCCCAGCCAAACACACCGACCCCCCCAATTAAAGCAATTAGCAAACATCCCAAAGAGAACAACTCTCTCGCAGCAGCCAGGAACCAAATATGCTGCCGAAGCCATGAAACCCTGCTTTCCCCCCAGCTCGTTTCAGACGTGAATCCCCAGCACGGTGACACCGCGACTCAATGACGTGTCTGCCCCCGCCAAGCCCCTCACCTCGGCCAGCACGAAGAGGGGCTCGATGACGTCCCTCTCCACCTGCAGCTCGAAGTGGATGAGCTCCTGAGCCAGTTTTTCCTCCGCCTCCCCGCACAGCCGCAGCATCTTCCTGCAAGGGTACCGGTAGGGTTGGGCATGGGGGGGAGCGATGGGCAGCCATCCTGCAGCCATGGGGGTGGGTGACGGTCACCCAAAGGGTATGGGGGTCTCGGGTAGCCCTGCCTTGGCAGGGGGCTGGAGGGAGGGTGGCAGCCTGGGGACCGTGGGCACTCTGGGTGTTAGGAAAAAAAAAATCTCATTCCCTAACGATTGTACCAATTATAGTCTGAAATTGTACGGACTTTCTCAAGGTCTAGAGAGAGTTTACATCGTAGAGTGCACGACTAAAGGATGCCAGCTCATCCCAAGGAGGAGAAGCATAAAGCAAACTCCTGGATTACCAAGATCGCAGGAGCATCCCAGCCCCTCTGACACCGCTGTGAAACCCACCCTCCCATTATCCAGGAAGCAATTCCTGGCAGCAGCATCCCAGCATCCCGGCAGCATCCTGGCAGTGGTAGAGCACTGCAGGGGCCCTGGACCCCAGCTT
>NW_009636643.1:0-325 GCF_000690535.1 Cariama cristata | reverse complement strand
CACCGAGCGCTTGTCAGCATCCACGCCTTGTTGACCCTGCAGACATGCCGTCAGCTTCTTGTGGGTGCTGTGGGAGACTTGCTTCACCAGCTCCAGGCGCTTCTCCACCTGCGGATCCCATCACTGGGGTATCCCGCCTGGTCCCCCACCCGCCGTGCTGGGACACAAGGGACTTCTTTTCAATCAAGTGTTTTTAATTGCTGCTGCATTGTATGCAACAGCCCCAGAGCCCAACCCCTTCCCAGGGCAGGGATGCTTTGAGGAGAAGAAGGTTTCCCCAGGTTGAGGCTGGCCCACCTTAAACCCCCCCCCCGCACAAGGCTGA
>NW_009636642.1:64005-115305 GCF_000690535.1 Cariama cristata | reverse complement strand
AGCCCCTTCAGGTGAAGCTGTGCTTCTGAGTACTTCCTTCTTGGTCCCAGAAAGTCTCGTATATCGTGAGTAGCACTTCTCAGGTTAGGGCGACGCTGGTGGCTAACAAGGCGTTGTTTTAACACTGCTGGGTTACAAAGGGATTACTTTCACACTATCACATGTCACTTTCTTATTCAATAGAAAGTTTTTCAGTTAAAAAAAAAAAGTTTTCATAGATGCAAGTAGCATAGCTGTTTTAGTAAAAACAGAAAAAAATAATGCTATCTTTTCTTGTGCCTGTAATGTTAAGATTATTTTCTTCATGTGGTGAAAAAGAAATCAACACAATCTTTAGTTATGTGCTTTTGAACGCATGCGCCATAGGAAACAGATTGAGCCAAGGAGGAGGGCAATTACAGAGAGAAATACCTTTTCAAATATGTGTTATTATGCTTGTGTTTGTGTGTGGGGTTTGTTTTTTTTTCATTCCTGTGTTAATGATGACTGTTTTATAGCTGGACTTAATGAATCAGAGAAGCCATGTCAGGAACTTTTTAGGAAAAAGTGTTTCGGTTCATTGTTATGATTACAAAGTCTCAAAGTTAGTTTATAGTGAGAATGCAAGCTAACATAAATACAGAGAATGTAGACAGGGTCTTGACTGAGTGTAAGTCGATTTAACTATTTCAGTTCTACTGTATGAGATTTTCATGAAGGCAAATTTTACTTTTCAGTGATGTTACTGGATATGTCATTCTGTTATCCTGATAAAATTTATTTGATGATCTCATTCTTCCTTCCCAGAAATATAATCCCTTTAGTAATGCAGTAAATTGTTGAAGCTATTGGTCTGATAAATATAACCTTGTCAAAATGATCCTTGCTTATAGTATGCTACTAGAAAGACTACATAATTTGGTGGAAAAACTTCAGGTAAGAATTTAAGGCAGTTATGGAACAATACACTGTTCTGTAAGTAATGAAAAGCCAGGGATGATTAATCTTTTTGGGATGATGTGCTATCCTGAGTTATGCAGTAGATATAAAAGTTTTTCCGTGAGCTGTTTTGCACGGATATAAAAATATTTCACCACACACCTAAATGCAGACTGGTTAGGATTTCTTTTTTTAATAGACTCTAGCAGATCTTTTAAACCTAGAACTGAAAACTAGGTGGTAGCAGTAGTAAGATAACAATGATAAATCTTGACATTTGTAATGCGTTCTCTTTTAGACCTTTTTTTTTAAAAAAGGGATAAGCCACTTATCTCATTTTTAGTGGTAAACAAACTGTATTGAGATGTTGGAAGTTTATTTGTGGGGATTAAAGGTCACATAGCAGTTCAGTGGCAGAATACAAGGATTTAAACACAGAATCATTGAGTGCTGTGATCATCTGTGTCAGGAGAACCACCTTAGCTGTCGTGACTCCCTCTCCTCTTGTCATCTTCCCACTTTTCTCCAGTCCTACTCTGAAACTAATTAGAAACTGCCTCTATTAATAGAGGGAGCTATGAGAAGGGTGCAGGAAGTAGGGAGATGCAAAAGGTTTCTTGTGCATTTGGAATAGAAAACAGTAGCTGTAATTCCATTTTTTCAAAGGGTGGAAAGGATATTACAGTCCAAGTGAGGTTATGTAATTCTTGATCTAGAGTTTTAGCTGTGAGTGAGGAGGAAAGGTTGGTTTTGGAGAAGTTACGCAATAGAAAATTTCAAGGCAATCACTCTAGTTGTGAGAATCAGAGAAGTGCTGTCCAACTTTCTTGATGGGTCACGTATTTTCTGCCTTGGACTCTTTCCTGTCCCCTTTCTGACTGCTGCTTTGGGAGTACATGTTTTTGATGCCTAACCAACTAAAATTGGTTAGGCATTGAAGTAGAAGAAAATTAGTGTCTGAGTTCAACTGCTGGGAAGTTTTACATGAGGCCAGAACAAATAAGCTTTGCAGGTATTCTCTAAAAGCAGTTTTGTAGTTCTTGCTGAAGTATTTTGAAGCAATTGAGCAAAATCTCAATAAAGATGTTCATGTTGTTTATACAAATAACACAACAAGGTGTTTTGTAGTTCTTGCTGAAGTATTTTGAAGCAATTGAGCAAAATCTCAATAAAGATGTTCATGTTGTTGTGTTATTTGTATAAACAAGGTGAGCCTTTCAAATGTTAATCTGCTGTTATATACTGTGTGCCAGAGTACCAAAAAGAACCATACATAATGCAACTATACTTGCTCAAAGAGAGCAGATGTATTAAGCTATGTCAATAAAATTATTTCCTTCAAAGTACTGTGACTTCTACTGTAATGTTAAGATTATTTTCTTCATGTGGTGAAAAAGAAATCAACACAATCTTTAGTTACGTACTTTTGAATGTATGTGCCATAGGAAACAGAATGAGCCAAGGAGAAGGGCAATTACAGAGAGACATTCCCCTCTTTAAGTATATCCTTCTGTGATCTCCATGTGTGTTAGCAACATGTTGGTGATGTTGAGGGAAAAAAGAATTGCTGTCAATTGTGGATGATTATGGACCATTAGAAAAAGAGAAAGCACACATGTTCATATGGTAAACTTTAAACCTTATTCATCCTGCATTGTAGTGTAAGAATCAGAGGAAGACTGCAAAAGGAAAAGAGTAACTGCTGTTTGAAGAGTTTAGTCTCCCTGCATACTCACTGGCATGTCACAAGTACCATTTAATGTGCAACCAGCAACTGCAAAGTCACTGGGTCGATTATAGTGTAGAGTAGGTGGAAAGGAGGAGATGTGAGTAAATTCGAGGTTTGGAATGGCTGTTTGACATCTTTGACTCTTTCTGATTACATTTTCTGCCTGTACCTTTACTGCTCTTGTGCTTTTGTGGTAAGAATATGTGCCTTACTTGAGGATTTTATAGACAAAGGATCTTTAAAGGATCTTTCCTGTTGGTCTTTCTCTGTGCGTAGGGAGGGGGCATAAGGAAAGCATGAACGTGAAGTATTTTTTGGTTTTGCTTGATAATCATTTAAGAGTTAGTAATCAAAACCTTCATATTGCATTTCCACAGTAATTTTCATTGTTCTAGTGAAGGTTACAATTCAGTAAAGTCCCCGTGTAAGTAAAACTGTCATTCTCCTTCTGTAGCTATTTTCAGTCAAACTCATCCAGTTCTCTATAGTTTGGACTTCCCTGGACTATTTTTTTTAATGTGTGAACTGGTATTCCAGTTAGTCCCTTAAATGAACATTTTCTTGTTGTTGAGCTCTACGGATGTGCTTCTGTCTACTGAAAAGCTTCAGTAAGCAGAACTTCATTAATAAAGTAATAAATAAATTTGTTTAAATGCTATATGCTGCATAAAATGCTTCCCTTAGTCTGTTCTGTGTAGTACCTAACGGAATATTCAGGTTATTGAATTTTTGCTCACACATTTGCACACTATTGATTATTGAAATTATTTTGTGCTTATGTCATCATCACTCTTCAATATGTGGTTACCTACCAGCTTTTAATATGCTGTTTGGTGGAATGATTATAATAAATCAACGCTTTCATAATGTTTCATTAACAGACAGAAGCCGATATACATGTTGGAAAATTGGAAGTCATTGATCACTTCATCAAGGAAGTGAATCTGAATGAATTGAAAATTAGTCGTGAGCAGAAGAAAGTAAGTAGCAAGCATTGGGCCACATCAAAGTTTTCATCTCTGCTAGTGTCAGTAAGGAGTGCAGAGGTAGTGTACAGTTTGGAAAACAATAAATTCTTTCTATTGCTTAAGACATCTTAGGTAGAGTGACCTTAGGTTTTTCCACAGTGTGTGCCGAGTAGGGATCAGGCTATCAGACTTGCACAGCCCATTGACCCCTGTTCCTGTCTGTCGACATAATATCCATCCTGTACATAGGATGTGGCGTATCCATGACTACTGCTTTCTGCCTACTAAAAGCATTTAAGTTAAATGTGGTTTGTGTGTGTGCTTATACAAGCTTTTTTGGTTTTATTATTTTGTTCTTGATAGAACATTGCAATTTAGTTGTGAGCAAGACCACATAAAAACTGAGTGATCTTGATTACCAGGGTAGCTAGACTAAGCCCAGAAAACAGGGTGCTACATTTCCATAGCTGATACTGAAAATATTGTTGTGGTTGTGAGTAACTGCGGAGAGGATTATCATCAGAAGTGCTGTATTAATTATGTTGTGGAACTGATTTAGGAGCTGTCCTCAGAATCAGCCTGCATGGGCCTTGAAAATCAGGACAAAGGTTTATTACTAAATGGTACATTTAATGAGGAGGAATCTGCAAAGTCTTTTCAGGAAGCTTTGCTTCAATGGAGAAAAGGTAATCGTGATCACAGAGAACAACTGCGTGCCAGTGAGGTCCTATCAGGTATGACTTTTTTCTGTTTTAATTGCGTTTCAAAAACATTAGGAGCCATTTTGGTGAGTTAGCAGATTTTTGATTAGTGAAAGTAGATGTTCTGGTAGAATAGTAAATGTTTCTTCTTAAGTTTTCTCTCTGTGTTCCTTTATAAATTAACAATCTCTGAAGTTTATTTTTAATAATGTGCAGATTAGTGTTTATCCCAATTCTTGTAATGAACCAAGGTGTTGGCCAGGTTGTTTAGCTTCTGTCCCTGTGCTTTTCTATGACATTGTTTCTCATGTGAGAATTTAATGTGGGCTGTAATGCTCAAGCATAATGTCACAGCTTTTAACTGAGACAAGGAATGTGCATGGCTCAGGATTTTGTATGTTGTATCAAAGTACATTTTCTGCTTGCCTTTCACAGACTTTTATTATTTCTTTGTCCAAGTGAAAAGATGCAATCAGTTGAAGTGCATGGAAAAAAATGAAAAAAAAATCCCTCTTGTGTGATTAGATTTGTGCAAGCTAATCTCTTTCCTCTAGTCTGTGGATGGTGTTCGTTCTTTGTGTATTTTGTACAAAAAGTATTACACTGATTTCTTCTTCTTCTTTTTTTTTTTTCTTTCCTGTGATATGGTGGGATTTTCATCTGTGGAGTCACAGATTTCCCCCATCCCCCCCCCTCCAATGTGGTACTCCTCCTTTATGTGAGCAGCTGTAATAAATGAGTTTTTACTAATTACCCCCACTACTGACTGTGTTGTGTAAATATAATACTGCTGGCCGTTTATATTTTGGAATTATGCAAAGACCTAGCTAGTCATAGACTACTAATGTGACATTCATTCAAAAATAATGTAGTTAAATAGCAAGTTTATAAATCTGAATAGCTGTATAATTTTTTTTTAAAACAATTCTAATAGAATCTGTGGGAATTTGTGAGGTACAGACCAATCTTACTGTTATGAAGGAACCTATCCAAATTGAGTTCAAGAAGGATGGCCTGAGCTACATGGAGAAACTCTTGCTTAAGAAATACAGAAGGTATTGTTGAAGTTGCTGGTACTAATGAAAGAAGTCAGAAATACTTAACAGTGTTAACAAAAATTTCATTGAAACTTCTAAAATATTAGATATATTATCAAGAGTTAAGATGACTGTATACAGGGTGCTTTATTGTAGTATAGTAACCATTATAACCAGACTTAATGACTTAATATTTCAGAATTACTGCAGAGAGTGTATTTGGAGGGAATCTCTTTGCTATCAGTTTATTGTAGAATTTGAGCACTGGTAATGATACTTGTTGCTTGATTTTGGGACATTTGCTACAGGAGTTTTATGGAGAAAAGGAAGTACAATCTTTAGGACACTTTTGTAAACATTACAGAATGGTTTTGTTAGTCCCTGAGGTGCGAGGTCATCTCAATGAAATCAGGAAGAGTTGCTGCTTTTCAGCAGCGGTTAATACTGCTGCAGTAAGTAGTGTGGTGCTTTGTTTGTTTTTTAACGACTGTGATATTATAGATTAAAAAAAGGATTAATTTTTCAGATTGATTTCTTTTCCTTTTTTAGAACACCTGTTGATCAAATTTCTGGTAATTGCACTAAAGATTTAAGGCCTGTGCAAACACTGAGTGTACATGAGGCTATGATTGGAGGAAGGGGAGGAGGAGACGATGATGATGATGACGACGATGACTTAACAGGTGTAATAGATTTCTGTTTATTGAATATTGTTTCTTGGGATTTTTTTTTGTCGCTGTGATTGCTGAACAGTTACATACTTAAGCATTTTCTGCTTAAAGAAAGTAACAATAATGAAAGGAGGAATTTATGGTACTTCATAATAAATAAAAAGTTTTCATTTTTATAAGTGTATCTTGAACAGGAAAAAATGAAATGCATCAAATTAATTATATTTCATAGTTGAAGAGGTGAAGAGATGTTGGCCATCTGTTTTTAGAGAGGAAGTACCCAACACTATTTCTGAAAGTGCGGAGCCCTCTTTGAAAATTGAGTTCCTTGATGACGTAAGTATGTAATAATGGGCTTCATGAATCTTCACAGTAATCTTAAGTGATTTGTTTAAATGTTGATCTGTTAAATATTTACAGTAGCAACAGTTAAATAACTTCTAATTAAAAAAAAAATGGTGCATTATTTATGTCTTACAAATGTGGAAAATTTATCTTTCCAAAGGTTACCTGTAATTTTTTCCTGCTGTGTCCAGGGACCCTTACTATATAGAAATTACACAAAAATGAAATCTGAAGGCTTTTAATCACTTGAGTTAATATTTCTTTGAATTTTAATCTATTGCTGTATATGTTTTTGGTTTTGTTTTTAGTCTTATGGCAAGGACTTGGAAGAATCATCTGACAATTTGACGATGGAAGCTGGGGCTATGGGAATGAATAAGCAATGGAGAACTGAACCACTCAAGCAGCGTGGAAGGTATCAGAAATGCAGAGATTATTTGGAAGAGAAAAGGGAGTAGTCTGATTTAATTACATTCCTAAGAAACTGGTGCTTTCATTTGCAGTCATACTTCAAATGAAAGGGGGGAATCTGTGACTGTAAACTGTAAATTGTTTTAAGGCAGTTAAGATATCTGCCTTCTTATCCTTGGCGCAAGACATAGACTGTGCCAATATCATGACACTTAGTTACTGCTTTCCCTTCCTTTACCTTTCTTCCAAGATCCTGTCTGTGATTGCTGGTTTTTGTCCTTGTAAGTTTTCATTTGAATGACCTAATGATTTGATGACTAGTTTGTAAGACAGTCTAAGAGCAGTTTGGCAGTTAACGGGCATACAACACGTTTCCTGTTGAAGTTAGTGAATAGTAAGTTTGTGTCTTCGACTTTGTCAGTGAGCCACCAAGGTACATTAAGTGCCTGTAACTAGAGAGGCATCACTTTGAAATGTCATTATTTTGTTTGCTTAATCACTCCAATGTTAAAGCATGTAAGATACATTTCTTTATGAGTTTATGTCCTGAATCACAGGTAGAATTTCTCTTTTGTACGTCCTTACCTCAGCAGGAGCAGGGACTAACATACATACAAGTCTAATTGGTCAGTGTGGTGTACTTTTAAGATACACTCACTCGACTAATCTTGTAATTCCAGGCAAAACTAAGAGTCCTAAGAATTAATGATACATGTACCATTATTCTGATTTCCCAACATTTATTTATGATTAGATGTGATCTGTTTTGTTATATTGTATTCTCCTGGTCTTTCCTCCTTCCTCTGTTTCAAAGCTTTGCAGTTGCAGATCTGAACAACACAGTACTAGACCATTTGCCAAGAGAAACTGTAGGCATAAGAAAGTCATGCCTCTCTCATGACAGAGAAAATCATGTTATTTAACTTCCACAGCTGACATTCAATATTCTTTGCCTTTTCCTCTTGACAGAAATCCTATTTCTTCTGAAGAAATTTCTCAAGGTAAATTTTGAAAGCTTTTTTTATACAGTATACATAAGGAAGGACTTTTTACAAGGACGTGTACTGATAGGACAAGGGACGATGGCTTTAAACTGGAAGAGGGAAGATTTAGATGAGATATTAGGAAGAAATTCTTCCTCATGAGGGTGGTGAGGCAGTGGCACAGGTTGCCCAGAGAAGCTGTGGATGCCCCATCCCTGGAAGTGTTCAAGGCCGGGTTGGATGGACCTTTGAGCAACCTGGTCTGGTGGAAGGTGTCCCTGCCCATGGCAAGGGGGCTGGAACTAGATGATCTTTAAGGTCCCTTCCGACGCAAACCTTTCTATGATTCTATAAGTGTATACAGTTTTATCATTCTCATATAGGATGTGGTATTCAACTTTGATGGTTTTCCAAAAAAAATAATTAAAAAATCATTAAATTATGTGCCATTCCCTGTGCTATGCAGGTCTCTTGACCACAATTTGATCGACTGTGCAAGCTATTTTGAAATGATATGCATCTACTCTGACAGTAATCTCGCAGCTGTGAGCTCGTATTTGAGAGAGAGACTGCCCCAATATGAGTTGTATACTGAAAACAAACGCATTATAAAGCAGATGAAGTTTATCTGTACTGTGTTAGATTCAATGTATGACACATCCTTTTTATGTAGGAAAATGCTTTTATATAGATAGGTTGAGAAACTGTATAAATGATTACCTGTTCGACATGAAAGGTCATCGTTTCTGTAGAAGTATTCCAGTGCCTGTTGCATGTCAGTGAAATCACCATGAGTTTTGCAGCTTTATTTTGTGGCACTCTTAAGGGGTCCCAAAGATCTTACTCTGTGTCCTAAAACTATGTAAAATATATTGTCATTTTTGTAATATTAAGAAATAAGTTAGAATTTAAGGGTAATTCTTATTCTTGCAAGTTCCAAACAATTGCTCCAGCACTTTAGGACTGAGCACTTGTTCTCTTTGTGCTTAGTTCAAGAAACTGCTTATTTAGGTCTTCAAATGTGAAAAAACAAACAAGAGCTGACTAGTGAGATGTAATTTATGTGCCTCTTTGCACATAGGATAAAAAATAAAATGGTTACATCTTATATAAACAAAGAAAAACAGCTTGCAGAATCATTCCCAGCCTAGTAGTAGGTATTTGAAACCATTATACTACTTTTAAAGAAATTTTATCAAATTGCTACTATTGCTGTTCTTACGCTGGCTCTGATTAGATGATAGCCTTCTAAATGTAAAAAAATTACATTAGCATGAAGTAGTAGTTGGAAACATGTTGAGATTATTATCAAGATCTAATGTTTTTATAGACCATGTTGTACAAGAACATATGCGTTAGATACAGAACTGGTACTACTACCACCTGGTAGGTCTAGTATGTGTATGTTGGCATCTCTGGATATCAGGCAGAAAATTAACTTTTCTTACTTGTAATTTTATGGCTTAAGGGTAATTTCAATGGCAGTTTCATATTTTAAGTTCATGAAGAAAATATAGTAGACTTGCAGGTTATAATTCATATTCATTTCCATTAAAAAAAAATTCCTATTTTCGTCATTTTGTTGTACTCTTGTAGAAAAAATGGTTGTCTGCAGTCATCTTGAAAGAAATGCAGTGCAAAAGGAGAATTTTAAACTAAAGACTATGAGAAGATCCCTTAGCTCCTGTAAACTACCTGAGAAGATCTCTAACCGTACTGAACTAATGAGCAACAAATATCTCCATGAGACACAACTGCTGAAAACCAATAAAGATCCACAACAACTGGACAGTGTCTGTAATAGTCAGAGTTTGGTTTTGCCTGTAATTATGAAGCCTTCAGTGGTAAAATATTATATCTTTGATTGCTAAATAGATAAACTATGCTTAATCTACTTACCCAGTTTAGCATGAGGCAACATACATTGTTCCTGAATCAGCTGAGAGTGAGTGATAGTTGTATGGTTACCATGGAATACTCTACCGCTTTTCCACATTCTCCTCCAGAAATCCCACTCCAAAGCAATTGAGAGTATAGTTTTAATCAGAGGATTGTCACTGCCTACCATATTTCATATGTAGGGGTTGAAGGCCTCTATGCTTTACACTTTGTATTGTCAGTGTTCTGTTGATGTTCAAACAAAGGAAAAGAAAGAGCAGGCTAGTCTCAGACAAAAAAAAAAAAGTGTGTTGGGGGAGAAGGCAGCTCTTCCCATGTTAGTACCAAGGACACGTCACCTCTCGACTGAATGACAATAATTGTAGATATTTAACCTAAACTTTGAATAGTTTGAACACTTGAATGTGTTCTTTTACTGGAGATAAAATTGAAAGCAAAAAATCATGGAGGAGGTTGGGACATTAGATTTGGAGTCATTGTTAACCAGTATTAGTTTAGTTGATGTACACAAAGGTAAGTGAAAACAAACAAAGAAACAGTGCTTTTCATGTCCATAGTGGAAGAATAGACTCAAACTCTGACAACATTAGCAGTTGAAGTTTATAGGATTTTAAAGCATATATCATGCAAAACCATCATCCTTATGAGTATCTATTACACCAGGCTATTAGAATCATTCCAAGTTTTATGAAATGAGCATTTTATTAATATAAACTTGCAAGGGCAACTTACAAACTTTCCTATTTCTTTTCCTGTTTCTAATATCTTTGTGTTTTATTCAAGTTACAGGATGTAGCCAAAAGACAGAAATCTGTTTCTACACAGTACTGGGGACTTGAAGGTTTCTTTGTTGTAGGTGCAAACCTTCAACAAGCAACGCTTGAAGCACGTTCTTCACTGTGTGCTGACTCTAGCCCTATGGAGAGTAGTATCCCATTTCCAGGTAATGGCATATGGATAAAATCCTCAAACAATACACGTATTTCTCACTGTTGCTGTAAGATGTCATTCTCTTCCTGTAACTTGGATCTAGCTTACTTTTACATGTCACTTCGGGGCAGCAGTCATGCCAACACTCAAAAATGATGCTATGGAAGGATAAAATTACTACCTTGAGGTAAATTACATCAATATAGTGCCATAGACTTACATGCTTCTTTATATCCCCTGAGAATTTGGTTCCACTAGGAATTTCTGCCTTTCTTTGTGCATAATATACATCACAAAAAATGCTTTTAATGGTGTATATGAGACAACATGTGAAATGATAGGTGAACGTGAATATTGATATCATCAAGTATATCGCTTGAATTTAAGATTGTTAGTGTGTTATATATGACTTTTTTTACATTGTATGTAGAAAATTTATTGCATTACTTCTTTAAATGACACACATTAAATGCAGCAAATATAGTAACAGTAAATGCATATTAACATGAAACCTGCAAATAATTTTCTCTAATACCTTTTAATTTCAGGAGATGGAAAGTGGGTTACTGAAAGGAGCTTAAGTGAATATGCAGATGACTCTGTAGTTCAAGGTGTCTTAGAAAGTCAGTTGAATAGACCTTCAAGTGATTTGGAGACTCAAAATAGAATTTCTTCCCCAATGGGAGCATGGAGGTCATACCCAGGTAAGGATAGCAACAGCTTTGAGGTCCTAATTTAACAGGTTAATTTTTCTTATGTAAAAAGCAGAAGCACTGTCTGTGATGATTCTGTTGAATTTGGGTCATTTTTACATCTTCATTTATGTATTTGTATTTTGAGTATAATGGCTTATACACAGGGCATTGTTTTCATAAGAATAGGCTTTGGAGTTAAAAATTATGTCTTTGCAGCTGTTGCTAATAGTTCTTTTTATTGTGCTTAGTTTCTACTCCTGCCTCTACCCCATTACTCCCCTCTTAGCTTGAATATTTAGATAATAAACTGTCTAGAATGAGATTATGAGTTACTGTGTGTTTTGCAGCATCTAGTACAATAAGGTTTTGATGTAATATGATTTCTTCATGCTACTGAAATAAGTCTTTTTACATGAACTATAAAAAACAAGGAAACAAGTAATACATAATGGCAACTGCACTTTTTAGTTACTTTTCTCAATTTCAACTGTCTCCATCTCAGGGAATATAGCTTACATTATTTCTCTCATCTTAAGCAACCAGTTTGGCATTTTAATTTTAAAAATGCTATGTGCAGAAAATGAAACTGTCAATTTTGAATCCCAGAAAAATATTTGAAAGTGTCTTTATTTTATTCATGTTAGTTTAAATTGAAAAAAGACAGAACCAAAGTTTTAAGCTTCCTACACACATTTTCAGTCTCTTCCTCTCCCCCAAAATTTGTGCCATTGTACATCATATTTAAAGTAAATATTTTTCTGAAAGACAACCCTGAAGTATGAGGTGCTACTTCCCAATATAATTGTAAACTCTTTATTACCACTTATTAATTGTCTTAAGCAGAATTAATAATCATTGATAAATTCATAATTTTAACAGCAGTTAATGTCATTAGTGAGCTAAGATAAAATTCTCTTTGTGTGAAATCTTGAATTATTAGAAGTTGTGACCTTTTCTGTTATTTCAGGGAATGATTCTAGAAGACCTTGGTCAGCAAATATGCTACACTCTAAACTGACTGGAAATTGTCCAACAAACACACAGCCAATATTTCAGATCATAAATTTATTTTTAATAGATATCCTTTCCTTGGATGTTTAGTAATGAACACCCAAGGTGTTGTTAGAAGCTAGATGTGATTTGACGCAAGGGTAGCAAGAAGGGGAAGAGATAGACAGGACATTTTATAAATCTATCCTGACGAGACCTGCCACTAATAAGGCACAATAGACGTGGTATTATCTCTCATTTTAGGTTTGACTCAGCCCCCTTTCCTCTGTCTTTTTAAAGGCATCTGCTTGTTTTTCGGGGTAGGGGAGGTGGCAGGCAGGCAAGTTCAGTTGATTATGGTTGAACAGAATGAGTGAGTTCTGGTTTTGTCCTTCGAATACAGGAAAAAAAAATGATGCGTCTGTTCTGTCTCAATGAGGAGATAAGTCAAGTGTCTAAGACACTTTGTACCATAAGCAGCCTTGGTAGACTGCATCTCTTAGGCTGTAATGTGGTCCCTCCCTTCTCAGTTGCTATGGTGCTTTTATATTGGCAGGTCCTGGCTATGGTGCGTCTTCAGTAAACAAAAGTAGCCTGCATTCCAGAGTGTTTTATCTTTTAAAATGTTTTTACCTTAGGTTTTGCTGTGTTTTTTCACACAGCTCTTCTGGGGCTTCCAAATACCACGTTTCAGGACAGCTCTTCTTCCTTTTTTGATACGTACTGATCAGAAGCAATGTGTTTTTGGAAGAGTTTCTCTTAATGCTTGAAGAATCAACATCCATGCTGAATATGTTCAGAGAATAGGGAGAGAAGTTACTGTTGAACTGTCCTGTTCTTTCTCTCCCTTTTTGTTCCACTTTCTTGGAATACTTTTCATTTGTAAGTTCATAGCAGAGACTTAATGCTAGCTGGGAAAATAGTAACATACTTGCATCTGTGTTCTATAAGCAGCATAGACTATGACCCCAGTTGATCATCTTATTGTGTTGGTGGATGTGGGATATATCCTGTTACTCTGTTTTGGAAACGTGCTACCATTAGTCAGCTACCTGAGTTCTACATTTGCTACTGTATTTTGAGGTCACATAGGTATTAGTGGGCCCTATATATAAGGTTTCATATTGTACTGCCATAAACATCTTAGAAGCAAACCCTCTCTGTTACTTTGAATGATACAGGAACCACATAATAAGAAGTCACAATTTATTTGAGGGCTTGTAATGATATCCTTCATCAGCTAGAGTGGTTTTGAGTCTTTTAGTGGCAGGTTTTTGTTGATACTGTGAAATTCTTTGAAATCGATAGTGTAGATATTGCTTATTTTTATTTATATCTGTTCCTGAAATGACTTAAAATATTTCAGGTCCTCAAAAACATTACAGCTTAGCTTCTGAAGATGTAATCCACTCCAGCAGACATTCAGAGAAGATATGTAGGAATACTACAGACTTGCATAAAAACCTGAAGCTAAAAGACCACAGTAGAGTTGATACAGTCAGGTAAGTTAAACTTGCTGAATATGTTTTTATGGTATTGTAAAATGCTCAATATGCCAAACATCTTGCCAGAACTGAAAAAAAACAGCCTTGGCTTTCTGCTTGTAGTTTACATGCTGATTACAAATATCAGCATGACTTATTTAGTATCTTGGTATTCTAAGAGAGTACTCTCAGGCAACTCAGATTAAGTGGTATATTTTGTTGTTGAGACTCCAAACTATAAATTTTGGGATTATGTTTTTTTAATGCATTAGTTTTTGTTAATATACAGCACTGAGATTTATAAAGTATATCTACTTCAAATCTTCTAAGTACTTTGGTTGTAAGGTAGCTTTAAAAAGAGCAGATGTGAGCAGGTGAGCCAATGACATTTAACTCGCCATAGTCTATGATATATCTGCTGCATTGCCTTGGAGACTAAGGAGATGACTGGAAACAAGGAAGTTCCCCAAAGTTCTGTCTGTCATTGGTTTCTTACTATGATCTCATAACTAGTAAGGGTCAGTGAGACACTATGAGGTTAGCTATGTGCTATGTGAATATAGCTGATTCGGAGGTTTATGGCTGTTTGGGTTGTGGTTTTTTTGTTTGTTTGGTTTTTAAAATGTTTAGATTATTGAAATTGCAGGTCAGTAGAAAACTAAACAGTATTTGTAAATGAGACCCACTTTCCTAGCTTACCTGTTCTAGGATGTGGGATTTCTCTGTTAAGGCAGAATAGTGACGTTATTAACTTCCTACTTGTTTCAGAGGTGAAAAGGTACGAAACAATACCGGAGGGGAAAAAATGGATATAGTAGCTTGTATTGTATGTATACTTGCAAAATGTAGAGCAAAAGCTATTTTCATGCCTTTTAGTTCTACATACGTGAACATCTGTCACTAAGGCTTAAAGCAGAGTAGCTTGAGGAATTTGAGTTGCTGAAAATCACTGTGGTATGTTTCTTTTAAGGGGCTGGGATGAAAGCCAGGTGGATGATGAGGAAGAAATTCTGGAGGATAAGCAACAGGTTCTTGTATTACAGTGAACATGCAAAGAACTTAATGCAATTTCTATCTTTGCGTATCATACAAAACCAAGAAGCAGATGAAGAGGTGTCTTGAGTGCTGCTCAAGATATTGTTTAGTAAGGATTATTTTGTAAAACTGTCAATAAAAATTATTAAAAATCCCTTGATTTTGGCTTTTTTATTAGTATGAAGAAGTATGTTGCATCAAAGTACACTTTCTGCTTGCCTTCCACATGCTCTTAATATTCTTTGCCCCAGTGAAAAGATTGCAATCAGTCGAAGTACACATGGAAAAATATAAAAAAAATGTCTGTAACAAGATAAAACTAAACTAGTCTTGTGCTACTAGTTTTTAGGATTTTGTTGTTGTTGTTGTTCTTTAATTTTTATTCATTATAAGATTCCTTGCCCACAGATTGAATTTTATGTCTCCAAATGCAGTTTTACATTGCTGAGCTGAGAGGTAATGTGCAAATGGTGCTAATGGAGTGTTCTTAAATTGGGGGTTGCAATATGGCCAAGTTTATATGGTGAGATGCATAGTAGAAAGTGTAATAGGTCTAGTATACTTTACTCCTTATCATATATTTTACCACTAAGGGACTTTCACCTTGCAGAATAGAAATTAACAGTTTTACACAGTGTATTTTACTTCTGCTACACTCTTTTCTTCCTACTTTCAGCAGATAGCATATACTACCAGTAAACTTGGTTTCTTCTGCTCAGCATCGATGGGAAGTCAATTCGCTTTCTCTACTACTTTCACTGTTCCAGTATACCAGTTTGGAGTGATCTATGTTCAGCATACCAAACTCAGCTGTACTGTATGTTGGTATCTTAGAGGCCTTTGAAGATTTAGAGAACAAAGAGGAAATACAGTTAAAATGTTGGGTGGTTTTGATTTTACCAAACCGTTTTAATTTCTGTGTCTGATCATGATGAGGCCTCAGCTATACTTTTGAACTTGCTGCATCTGTGTTGTAGAAAAAAGGCTGTTCTTCCTCCTCCCCTTTCCAGTTAAAGTAAGGTTAAGTGCAATTAATGTCACTTCAGTAAAAGGTCACATGCCAACATGGTACTTTAATGTAAAGAGGTACCAAATGGTAGCTTTCTGGCACTCTTATTGAGGAGATACTTAATTGTACCCAGTAGTTGAGTAGTTTTCTGTGGAGGCGGCAGGAAGTTAACAGTTTTTGAAATGATGCAAGTGGTGTCTTTTGGTAACATGTTTAGGATTCTCAGACACAGCAGCGTGCTTCAGCTTTCTTCAAGGTTTTTTTTCCTTCATGATATTCTGTTTGAATGTGGTGGATGCTTTTTTCCTTCTTTTATTAGTTTCCTCCACTGTGGTTTTTAAGATGCTTTTCAAAGCACCTAAAAAGATTCTCCCAAAGTTTTGATTGAAAAAAATGTATCAAATTGCAGTCACAAAGATTTCTGTCTCATTATGTTGGGAAATTTTGAAAGTGGGATTAATTAAAAGCTTTTGTCTGACAATTGTTCTTACCCATTTACAGGTAAATCACCTGACAGGACTCTAAAATTAATGGTAATCGTTGTTCACAGAAAGTTTCATATAGAAAGAGAAGCTTTATATTCTGCTTGACATCTATCTATGTTCCACAGTTCTCTCATAACTGCTTTAAATGTTTATATAAGATGAAATTTGGAGACCAACACTGTATGTACTTTTGGCCGTGTTGTTATCTATTTTATATTTAATGAAAGGATTACGTCTCTACTTCAGTCATCTTTCACCGCAGCGGCAGTGATCAGTAAGCTACAAATCTTCATGTCAGATGCCTTTTGTTAAAGGTCGTGATTTCCATCACTAAATTGGTTAATTAGGAAATGTAGGTAGTTTTAAGAAATTAGTTTTGTTTATAGCCTCAAATATTTAAAGACATCTTTGAGTGTTCATCTTGAAAACCTCATGATTCTGTGTTCAGAGGTGGCAAGTGACCTTCAATAATGTATCAGTGGAAACATTCCAATTGGTTCTGACAGTTAAGCACATACTTGTTTGTATTCTCCCCATGCCATAGGACTCCAGTGTAGTATGCATTTGTCGTCTGTCTCCCCCCATCAATTATGCACTAATTTAGACAGTGTAGACAGTAATCTCTTCGACAATTTCTTTTACAGGAAAAAGTACTTCAGTAACCCTAATTCATAAAAACTAGAGCCGTCAGGCTGAACAGACCATTGATTTGATTTCCTGCCTCATTTCTTGTCTTTAAGGTGAGGGCATATTTTCCACTTCAGTTTTCTTTATAGAGTTTACCATATATTGATGTTTTATTACAGTAGTTCTTTGCCAGATATTCTAAGAATAAAACCAGAAAGCAGGTGTTCTATTTTGTACATTAAGGCCAGTCCTTTTCTGTCATGAATATAACCTTTTCTTTCTTTTTGAGTTACTTTTCCAAATATTCCTATTACACGCATTTCCCTTGCACAGATAGACTGCCTGCTTCCATGCTGTTCCGAGCCCATTTTAACTAGAAAACCGATGAAGCAGGTGCTACTGTCGTGTGTGCCTGGAGTCCTCAACAGTCAGGTTAATCCTTTGTGCTTGTTGGAGATAACTAGAAAGTCACTGTTTTCAACATCAGATTTTAACAGTTTTCCCCTCCCATGCCTTTTTCTTGAAAGACAAAAATGCTTCTGATAATACCGCTAACAAATTTGAACTAAAAATAAGCTTCCTTCAATGTATTGGTTATCTCTTTGGTTTAGACAGTGATGATTTAAATGCATCTCAGTTTTGTATTCCTAGGTTCACCGCACTTCAAGATGTCTTTCTTGTGTTGAATTTTTTTCTCTCTCCATGATAAAATGGTGGAACTGATATCCTAACTAGAAGACCAAAAAGAGCATCTGAACTGATGCAGTTTTGTGACATTTATTGCTTGTTTTTCTGTTGCAAATAGAACAAATCTAGTGTTTGAAAGCTTGCTGCTTTTGATTATGGATGTGGTTTAATGTACTTCTCTGTGTTTCTCTCTTGATACAAATACAGTGTGCAAATGGTTATGTTTAGGTTTGTTTTTCTTTTTTAATTTCCTCCTGTGCCTGTTGTAGGGATGACTAGAGCTAAACCCAAGTGTCAAGAGATTTGCACAGACAAATGATCTTTTGTGTCCATTTGGAGAAAGAGGAAAGAAGGGGGGGAAAAAGTGAAAGACCAGGTGTGGTTTTTTTTGAGCTTCTAGGATGAGTCTACATGTCTTTTTGTGTACATTAACTTTTGGTAACCTAATTTTACAAAACGTAAATCCTAGGAATTCACTTGGCAATCGATTTGGATTTTGAAAGAGGATATCCCATTTGTTATATAGTATTCTAGGATTCATGTGGACACACATACTTTCCAGTAGTCTGGCAGACTCTACAGGTCTGTCTCTCTATCTTTTTGCCTTTTTGAATGTGACCGTTTTCTGCTTTGCAGCAACTCTCAGCATACTAGACATTGATGTAACAGACTGCCTGGTGGGCAGGTGGGCTTACTATTTTTGGTGGTTATACAGTACAGGAATGGGTGAACCTGACAAGGATTGGATTACTGGAGAGATTTTGAGGGCTACTTTGTTATCTTGGGAGCAAATGTTTCCTTTCTGTCCTTTCAACTAAAGAAAATACAAGGCATGACTTTTGTGTGTGATATTTAAATATCAGTATTCTGACACTCTCAGCTTTTTTTCTCCTGTGATTTTTTTTTTTTTTTTTCTCCTTACGAGCTTGGTGTGAGACCCAGGAAAAATCTGACTCCACCACTCTTCTGCTTAGAGACTTGTTGCAAACATATTTAGTGTCAGAGAATGGAATAATTTGGGAAGGATGAAAACCTAGGAAGTGCCTTCTGTCCATTGTCAAGCCTTATGACCTGTACCAAGAGCAGCATACTTCTGCAGTTTCCATGTTAGTGTTGCTGATCTAAGCAATGAGGGTTAGCATATGGCAATAATCAGATGTTTCTAGATGCTCAGAGGAACCCTCGTGTTTCACAGAGATCTTCTGCCCATCTCTAATGGGGAAACTCTACCCATATATTAAGATTTTGAGCTTTACTAGTCCCAGTTCATTAAAGAATTCTTTCCTACCAGCCAGTATTTCTTTTTTCTTATACCCCAAACTGATGGTACATCGAACAGAGCTCATACTGTTCTCTTGAAATGACCTTTCCATGTTTACCTACCAGATTGCCTGGCACCAGGGGATGACTTTCACAGGCAAATCTAGCTGGTAGCAAGTTGCCAAATATTTTTCAGTCAGTTTCTGTATCTTGGTGTTTTAAATACCAGTTCTTGCTTCAGCTTGCCAGACGAGAAATATCTAGCATAATGGTAAAGGAATTATGTGAAATTTGTGTTGTTCCCAAGTGCTATAATTCCAAGACTTCTATTCCCCTTGGCTTCCTCTAGGTATGTTAGTGCATTTCAGGGAAGGTCACAGAATTGCTGGTACAGTAGCATCAGGCTGGCATCATCCATCCCAGGTGCTGTGCTGCTACGCCGGATTCTGATGTGCGTCTATGTAGTTGCTTAATATGAAACAGCCATCTTTCCATGACCAGTAATGAGCAAATTTGCAGTGTAAAACGAATGTGCCTTGTTCCCAAAATACAGACAAACTTAACAGCTGTTAACTTCAGTTGAATGCTTATTTCTAAAGCACTTACCTGGGAGTCCTTGAAATATTTTAATTGGCTGCCATTTGGCTGGCTGCCTGATGATGTCTTAACTTCTTGTTGTTTTTTTTTATATAGAAGGGGCACTCATCCAAGTAGTCAACTCACAGAAACCACGTGAAGTGCTATTTACTTCTACTAATGTAGCTGGTTGTACACACAAGAGTGTGTTAAAATTGGAAAGTGAGAATTGAGTTTTTCTTGTTCCTGTTTCATTTCAATCAAACACTGTTTGTCACTCCACTTGTGCTGGTACTGTAAAGGTCTCTGGTACATACTGTACAGAGCAGAGCTCTGTTTTACTGTTTCATTCTAACCTTTAATAGACTTTAAGATGCTGTCATTTGCGGCTTCTCATTTATAAAAATTAAGGGTGGTTCTTTCCTTCACCATAATATGGCTTACGTGCATCTCATTCAATTATCAGAAACACATAAAACCAATTAGTTTTAATTTATCCAGACCCTTTAGATCAGGGAAAAATACATCTGTCTCTTTCATTTGTAAAATGAATTCTGCAAATTGCAAGCTATCAACACAAGGGCATTTCTAAATTATTTTGGTCGAGAGAAGTGTTCCGTGACTTTCTATTTAATTAGGATTAATTAGGTTGTTGGATATGCTTATGCTTTTTGTAAGGGAGGGAAATGTGATAATCTACTTAATATTACAGATCAGTTAACAAGCACAAGAAATGGAAGCCTCAAAAAAACAAAACTAATTTTCCATATATTGAGGGATGTAAAGACCCTCAAAACCAGGCTATCTTTGATTTCAGTCAAATAGAGGGATTTGAACTGCTGATTTCCAAAGGAATTAGAACAGAGATGTTAAGGAAAAAATATTCAGCAGAACATCTTTTCCAATGGTTTTGCTTTACTTCAGTCACAAATGGCACTTGCACAGGCTTTTTGAGAAGTAGAGGTCAGGTTTTGGAGTCTGTATCAGCAGGTCATTTCAGGTTCATTTCTGAGTAGTAGCTAGTAAGGAAGGCAAAGTTTGCAGTGGGAAGAGTGAAACCTTGATAGGTTAGAATTAGATTCTGTATACTACTTTAACTAAAAAGTCTGGAAAAAAAGAAAAAAAAGAACCTGACAAAAACCCCTCAGCAAATTGTGCAAGATTTGGCCCAATGTGTACATTGAACCATTTTTCTGAACCTAATATAACAAAAATTACCTAGTATTAATATGTTGCATGCAAACATAATTTTTAGAATTTTTTTTTATGGCAATGTTTCAGTTATGGTACTGCTACCTTTTTTCTAAAAATTATTTTGCAAGAAGAAATACTAAAACTCCATCAATTTCTTTTCTTTTTCTTTGCCTAGTGTGAGTCTTCCATGTGAGTCTTCCATGTGTTACATTTACTATAGATTTTTCTATACAAGGTTGAAAATTCCTGGCTAAAGGAACTCCTTACTCCCTTGGCAGAGGCCTTCCATGATTTTCTGCTGCAGTAAGTTTTTCTGTACTATAAAATAATGGCAGTGGATGCAGGAATTCTTAAATAAGCAGTTGCTTAAACATGTAGAGGTGGTCCTTGTGAATTGGGAATTACACTTAGATCTACGTAAAATTCTGTTCATGACCATAAATGGCTGTAAACTGGGCAATCCGTTCTGTAGGAGGAACTTGATGTGATAAAGAAATGACTGAGGCAGAGGAATGAAAAACTATATATATTCTTCCACTGAACCGTGGAATACACGCCAGCGTGGCTTTCAACTTTGCACAGTTTTTCTTCCTAGAAAACTGTTTTGCAGGGGAGAAAGAAGAGGGCAAAGTATTTCTCCAGTTGTGTTGCTGGGACAGCTTCAGTTTCTCAACCCACCAGAAGACTACAATGACTGTATTTTAAAGGAGGGGGCCTGTCTAGTTGGGAAACCCGTATGAATGAGAAATAGGAGCTGGACAAAGTGTAGGACAACCTTTGCTAGAGGTTTTTAACAAAATCAGTCCAAGTATCTGTTGAGGGAGAGGTGTTTGTAGTCCTTAAATGGTTCTTTGAGTCTAAACCTCTCTTCTGTGTACTGATGTATTTCTCTGCAGAAACTGTATTTCCTTGCTTTGTGCCTCTGTACCCTGTAGCTCTGCACTCACACTTCTCACAGCAAGGTGAAATTATGAGGGAACTTGTCTGGGCAGATGAACCTCAAAAGCATGAGAGCTTTCTGTTGTGAAGGGGGCCAAGACCAGAGGGCCTGGAAGGAAATAGTCCCTGAGCCTGTGTCCGCTTCTGTCACTGTGACCTGGAGATGCTACAGATTCACTGTTAAGGCACAGAGAGCTCATCCACGACAGTGTCTTATCTTTTTATGAATATAGTGGCCTATGACGCAGTGCACACGAACTGTTACTACCAGTGCTGTTTCTGCACCAGAGCCCTGACAAAGCATTTTATTTTTTTATTGTAACTTTGAATCATTTCTATAGGGAAAGCTGAAGAAAAGTTAATTGAATGTGGCTCTGTTTGAAAAATGGGAACATTTTTCTTAACATGCTATGAATATATAGTCCTGAAAAAGTAATACTCAGTTGCATCGTTTCTGTCTGACTACTGTAGCTTGCCAAATACCTATATACTTTCTCCACTACTGCATTTCATTTTCCTTTTTACTATATTAGATTAGAATGACTATTAAATTATCAATTAGAGCCATCATGTGTTGCTCAAAACACAGCTACTATTTTTGACATTATTTGTATTTTGCTGTTAAAGTGGTGTAAAAATAGCTTTTATGATCACAATTAGAACACTGGCTAGGCAACAGAAAGAAAAAAGAGTTTTTAAAAATCCCAGAAACTTTTGAGGCAAAGAGGTACCATATCATCTGTCCTCTTTACTTCCAATCATTAAGCTTTCGCAGATTATTTCTCTCTTGGCTAAGCTGTTCTTACACCATTTTTTGTTATTTTTCTTTCCCCCCATCCTGATGGTTAGTATATCTGTGAGAACAGTACTGAACAGAACAGTACTAAAACACTGCTAGCCAATCAAGGTTAAAGCCTCATTCTGCTACACAAGTTTCTCTGTAGGTGAGATGATCTGTGCTTCAGAAAAGCTGGACCTTAGAAGCAGGCCAGAAAGAAGTGAGGGAACAGAATTATGACAACAGTTTTTAGACTAGAAAGAGCTACAGTTATAGATACAACCTTTCCTCTCCCGCCCACCCCCCGATGTTTTCTTACCTTCTGATTTTTGCATTTTTAAAGGTGACTTTGAGAGCTTGTGTCCATTTAAGAGATGACAAGTTGGTTTTGCCGTGTATTTTTTTTGGAGAAGGTCAAAACAGGAGCAGAAGTAAGGACTCTGATTACTTTTTACTACCATTGGTAAAAAGAAGAGAATATCCTGGCCTCCCTTTCAGCACAGATTATGCAAATGGATTAATTTTGAATGATGAAATTTTAAGAACATCCAGGGAGAGCCTATCTGTTCTTAATAAAGTCTGTGGGAGTCTTGCCAGTGAAAAAGCACATAATGTTCTTAGTCACATTTTTGCTTTCACTGTTTAAATGACTTTGGAATCCGTTTTATAAAATGTACTACATAATGCAGTATCTTTCTGCATCACTGTAATGGACTCCACTGCCTGCATCACCTACTGCATACTGGACTTCATCTGCTTTCACCTTAGTCAGTCAAATTAACAAACAGGATTGCTTGGAAAGAGGGGCTTGGAGTGTCAAGAACAGTTCCCCTATGTACTGTTTGTTAAGAGAAGAACTCCTGGAAATAATTTCCAAAGTCCTTCAACTGCTAAGAACTTTCTGAAGTGTAGGAGATGGGGTTCAGGCTAATAAACTGCCTGAGAAATACAGAGCTAAGGAAATAATTTTCCAAAATGTTCTAGTACAGAGAACATATGCTGTGTCCAGTGTGATCTGGTGACTGGCTTGACTTCTGCTGTAAGCTAACCATTAAAACCTTTTCAGAATACCCAATTTTTACAAGCCCCTGTCCATCTTTTTATGTAAAGCTATGATAAGACTTCTAAAATAATTCCCCAGACATGCAAAATTTCATCACTAGTAGGTATTGTCAAAGTAGGTGCTAAGAGTGACAGTCAAAAAGTTCTCACATTCTGCTGTCTAAATTTCTTGTGCATATTTACAGTGCTTGCAAGATTAATGTGGAAGGAAATAAAATCTTCAGCTTGGTTGTAGGTAGACTAAAATTTCTCATGCAGGAAGCTGTTGTATTTAGTAAAAAAACATTTCCATTTTGATGGAGTGCCGCACTAAACTTCAATTTCAATGTAGATATTAAGCAGGCAAATTAGATTTTTCAGTTTTCAAGCTGGAAAGCTTCATAGCCAATACGGAAAGACATTGCTAAATTAAATAGATTAGAATTTGCGCTGTTTGTAGGAAATGCAGTATGGCTAGAGATAATAACCTGCTTTGTATGGAATATTTTTGCTGGTTTACATTTTTAACAGAGGCATTGAAGCAACTGCAAGTGTTTTCTGCTGTCTGTTTAAGAACTGGTTAGATCATGAAATTCTTGAGAAGGCTGAGGGTTAAAAACTGGTTCAACCATGACGTTATTAGCCAGGCCAAAGTTAAGATAGACTAAGTAGCAAGAATGGTAAGTAACATTTATAGTTAAGAATATTATTGTTGCTGAGTCAGCTTTAATTTTACTAGGAACTTTTTAGGCCTTGTTGGCAAGAACCTATTTTTGTGGAAAACTTTTGAAATTAAAGATATAATTTGTATTTAAAGGGTACTGGAAATCGTCCCAGTGTTTTACAAACTGCTTGAAAGAATAAGGAAATTATTGTTCTGAGGAGTTTACAGTTTAAAATGCTGTTCACTTCATCAAAAACGAATACAGAAATGTGATGATTAGCCTTCCTTTTTTTTATATATTGCACTGGGAGCATGAAGTCTCTTTTCATAATTTAACAGACATTTATAACTTGCAACACTTCAAAAGACAGTGTTTTATAGTTATATGCAATTCCATTCCACAGTAGAAATTAAAGCTTGCTTAACTTTCTTAGATAAGCATCACCAAGTAACATTTCTTATGCTGCATGAGATGAGTCTGTTCTGAAAGTCAAAATAGCTTTCTAGAGGATATTTTGCATGTTAATTTTTCTACCTGAATATATTTGGCAATGTAATTCCAGGAAAGTTTATGAGTTTGCTTATATAACTTATGTGTATAACACTTGAATATACCAATAAGCTTAAAGTAAACCATTTTCCTTCCGCTTCCCTGAAGCATTTTATACTGAAACTTTAGAAGTTGGGATGTTCAACTTCTACATTAATGTCTTTCGTATCTGCATTGTTCCTGCAATGTAAAGCTGCAGAGAAGAGAATTGTGTGGCAGTACTAGGACCATGTGCTACATGCACAGCATGTAGGCAGTATTGTGTATGCTTAGAAAAATCACACTACACAAACTACTTCACAACAGTGGGGTTTGTTTTGCAGTTACAGGACTTTATTCTGTCTGCAGGGTGTTTATCATTATTACTTTGTATGATATCTACATTTGACAAGGCAACTGAAGAATGATGAGGTTTCTTTCCTGACAATTTTTTAAATAAAATAGAATGCTTACTGCTCAACAAAAGCTTTTTTTCATTTAGTCAAATATCAGCAAAAGAAATAACTGTAGAGTTTTATTAGTTGCAGATAACTTGCCCAGGCAGCTGTACTCTCAGCATGTTGTCAAAATAAAAGTTGCGTCAGAAGCCAAAGCAGCCTAGGAAGCTAATCAATTTAAAACACGTAGCAAAAGTTATGGGCCACTCCAAGGTATTAACAGTGTTAAGTAGTCTGCCAAGGCATAGGAAAATCACTGTCAGAGTAATGCAGTATTTTTCCTGCTTGGTGTTAAGGCTCTGATAACTGCTTTCTGCTGTGCTTTCTGGAAAGCAGGAAAACAACAAAGTGCAGTAACGTTTAGTAACAGTTCATCTAGTGAAGGAAGATGACTAGGGCCAGATGTCCTGTCCATGAAAAATCTACTGGGAAGAGGAAGAGCTCCACTGGAAAACCTCTGAAGCCCTAATGGCAACTCCTTTGCATTCTTCCTCCAAAAGAGATCTCTTAATGATCTTTGAAAAGCCAGAAGAGACAAGCAGATTTGCTGCTTTTCTCTGGGGAGCCCCCAGTTCTTTTACCACCATCATTGCCCCTGCTAGTTTGATGTGTGGCTGTGTCCTGAAAGTCTCTCAGTTTCCATAAAGGTGAACAGACCTTAAGTTAACGCCCTTTAAAACTGTTTTATAATCTCTTAAAATGTTTCTGTATGCATGTAAATAAGAAAAGGAAGGGAGCTAAGCTTGTGAGGTTAGGCAAGAGCTTTGTGTCATGTGAAAATATTTGATTTGTCAATTTTGCATGACTTTCAAAAGCACAGTAAAAATTTCACATTATTGGACAACAGGATTTGAGTCAAAATGAGAAGTTAAATATGGATATAGGCACAAACCTAAGAAATCAAATGGCATAAACTGAAACACTTTTAGAATTTTTTCTGAAAGAAATAACAACAGAGCAGTATGCATGTTACTGGCAGCATTTGTTTTCTGTACGGTGAGGCTAAATTGGGCATGAGTGAATCCTATGCTTTTCAAGTTTTCTGCAGGCTCTTTCTACAGCATTGTAGTTCGTGTTGCAGAGTATGAGTTGTGTGGTTGGTGCCCAGTTCACTCATGGAGTACTACACGTCAGTAACTGCTTCCAGGAATTCAACAGGTGCCTGAAGAAAAGGATGCTAAAAAGTGCTAAATACCCTAATGTGTGCTATTGCTATTTCTTCTTAATTAAAAAAGGACCATAATGCCTCCTTCTTTTGGTGATATCTAGTCTATATTTGACTCTTCATTTTGATTGAAATTCTGTTGTCTTACAGTGTGAAAAATATATCTCTGTGCTTTTAAAAGTCACTCATAATTTACAAATCAGTTAAACATTTTTTTCCTGAATGACAACCAAGGATTTGTGCTTGCAAGTATCGCTGCATGAAATGGGCTATTTAAAGCAAAATCTATTTGCTTCAGAGAGAAGAGAACTGCTCTGAATTAGAATGATGTGTCAAAATGTCAACCAAATTGTCAGCCAAATGTGGCAGCTGTTCCATTCTTAGGTTCATGTTATATAAAAGATAACTGAGGAATGTTGTAGCTGTTTTTATTTGTTTAGTTCAGTGAAAGTATTTTTTTATTAGAAATGACTTTTTCAGTAATCCTTTTTGACAGTAAACAGCCAAACTTTTATCTAGATTTCTGAATAAACTTCCTGTTTCCAAAATCTTCTATGCAAAGTATTGTGGGATCCATTAGAGATCTAGGCCAGTTTCCTCCCGCATTCTTCTGTGCTTTCTTTTCTTGCTCTCCAACTGCCCTTGCCCCCTTTCATTCCAGTACTGCTAATCAAGGTGCAGTATGTTGCAAGGTAAAGCAAATAAACTGTTATTGTGTAAACATTTGCAATTCCTTCTTCTTTTCATTCATCTCCTGTTATAGGAGGCATCTACTGCTTGTTCCTCAAACTCTGCATTGTGTCCTTAATCTCTTCTTTTCCTTCCCTTTTGTAGCAGATAACGAACAAATGGAGAGGAGAGAAGAAGAGACAAGAAAAAGATGTGGCTCATTGCACAGCAGAGTTGGTCTGTAATGGTAAGTTTTCTGCTTCGGGCACTGGCTACAGAAATTTCTGGTCCCTGAGACTGATGTGTCCAGGCCTCTTCCCCCATCTGACCACCCCCTCCATCCCACCTGCAGTCAAAGGGAGGTTCTCCAGATTTTTTCGTGATTCCCTACTGTTAGGTAGTGGTTTGACCTCTGTTCCTCAGTAGGCTCTCTGCCTCCAGCCTTTGTTTTGTTCATCAGTGTTCCTCTTTGGTAGGCAGCCCTCAGCAGGGGTGTTGCTAGTATCTTCTAAACACTTTGTATAGATCTCGGGTCAGGAAACTAAAATAATCGATTGCTATTCTTTTGTGTGTATGACAGTCAGGACCTAAAAGCTCCCACAAGATGCAAACAACACGATTCTTCTGTACCAATTCTAACTTTGAAAGATGTATATGCTTCCATCAAATGAGAATTAATTACTTATTTTGAGTTAGTAGAAATGTACCATCCAGTAGACAAAGCCCAATTAAAGTCAGCTTGGGTTCCAGATTACTTTTTAGAGGATGAGAGTGAAAGCAACGGTAGAGAGACAGACAGAATAGGTTTAACTGTATGGATGCATACAGTATGTGTATATGACTGTGAAACTAAGGAACTGTTTCATATTTTTTCATAGGAGAACTCGATTTAAAATGGAAAGATTACATATTGCAAGAGCAACAATGTATTTATATATACTTAATCTTACATTCATATGTTTTCAGAGTGTGTGTGTGTATAGAAGTGGTGTAAATGGCCTGACAAAAGGGAAATGCTTTGTAGCAAGATTGTGGAATATATAGCAGCTTTAGTAGTATGAATTTGGTCAGATTTCCTTATGCTACCTACCTCACTTAACCCAGCCAGAAAGATGGACAAGCAGCTATGTCTTGTAGAAAAACAGGCGCAACATCTGTAGTTGAGTTTTTCTAGGTAAATGGTATTGCAAAATGTGAGTTTTCTGTAGGGTTTGTTGAACTGAATTGACCTTTGTAACACAGCTTTATTCTCTTTAGAAATCCTCAGGTTTTGAAACAAATCAATAAATTGAGCAGTAACACTTCAGAAAGACCAGATGGTTTTCACCCAATACTTCTAAGGGAATTAAAATGTGAAATTACCAGACTGCTGCTGTGGTATGCCACTTAAATCTGCCTCAGTGCAAAAGGAATAGCAGGGAGTAACTATTACACCAGCCTTTTCAGTGTTTCACTGTGTAGCTGAATTTAAAGACAAGCCAGTCTGACTGATTAGTACAGCATAAGAAAAAAGTAAACTAGTCAGAGGAATGGATAAACGTATGTTGGAGACTTATCACTGTAACTTTTATGAAGATAAACAGTTCCTGGAAGATCGTAGATCCTTAGAGAAGTTAATAAATATGTTGATGTGGTGACATAACTTACATATTGTGCATAGATTTTTCCAAAAAGCCTCTTAAAAATTATAAAAAGCTCTTAGGAAATTGAAAAGCATTGGATTAAAGAGCAGGTCTTTTATGCATTTGTAACTTTTTTTTTTTAAAAAAAAAAGGAACTGAAGGACAGGATTGTATGTTTTCATGTGGAGGACAATTACAAGGCCTTAACTATGTCACAAATGTGGTCTGAAAAAGGTGGTAAATAGGTGACAATTTCCTGTTGATGCGAAATAACTCAGAATATTCTAATTAAAACTAACTGTAAAAGTTTACAGAAATGATTGGATGACAGAGGAAACTGAATATTGATAAATGAATTACTGTCTGTGGGTGGGGAGGAACCTTAGTCAAAGTCATGGATGAGTTTTAAATTTGCTAGTTGGGAAATAATCATTGTGTAGTTCCTTGAAAATGTTAGCTGAATGGCAATCAAGCTTCCACATATGTAATTCTTTATGTAGATGCTAGTTATACTACATTGTTCAGTATACAGTGGCGCTGTTGATGTAATGTTAGAAGGAGGATTCAAATTCCCTGCCTACTCTAGGAAAAAATGTCTCCCTTAGAGACCCTAGAAGAAGCAGTCCTGTATCAGCAAGTCTAATCCTTATTTTGCAGGCAGCATGTGAATTTTTTGTTGGTTGGCTTCTGTTGTTGATACCGTGATTAGGAGGTGCTTCCAGAACCTCACTGCTCTAGGAGTCAAGTTGGAACCTTCATCTCACTTCCAGATTAACTTTTATTTTATTCATTAATTTATTTGGCCATCAAAAATGTATTTGTTTTTTAATAGCATTTTTAGTTTAAATGAATCTTTTGATCCGTTAGTGCTTTTCTCTCCATTCACTGTAGATAATGAGAGGCAGCAATTAAAACCCAAAAGGCGATGCTTTGTTAAACTGATCAAAGATAACACCCTCTTTCAGGAGATACTCTTTGGACCTCATAACAGCATTTGACTAATTCACCTTTTTATGAATACAGCTATGTTTGATATAAAAGGCATGCTAGATACATTGTTTAGTAATGTAGTTAAATGATTTAGAAGTGGTTTAATGCAGCCATCCATATGATGAAGGGAATGACTTTTGAGATTCCATGAAGACTGACTGTATAATGCTCATAAAATTCCTTATTTGTTGCATAGATGCAAAATCTGGCATTTGGCAGAGCTAGAAGACAACATTTAGATGCTTTTGATCAAAGGTGCTTATGGAAAATTACACTGCAAAGCATCAAGTAAGTGATAAGAATATATAATGGGCACAGTTTGAGAAAGAATGAAGCTGTCATCAACCGAAGTTGGTAAATTTGGGGGGAGATTTGCTGTATAGTTCATTGTTTCTCATTGCTCCGATAAATCTTGATGCTTACGTATAACATTCAAATAAGATGCTTTAAGTAATGTGGTTTTAAGACAGTCACTAAAGGTCAAATTTATCTAAAATTAGGAAAATTAGCTACAGAAGATTGGTCTTCTATAGCAACTTACAAAGTTCTTTGTCACATGCAAAGTAGAAGCTAAATAATTTTCTCATTGTCCAGTGTTAAATTTTATGCGAGGATAAATAATTTCTTTTACCACTAGTTTAGTAACTAGTGACTAGTAACTAGTTTAGTAACCACTCTATGTCCAAGCTAAAGGAATGGTTTAGCTTACATTGCTTTTTGAGGGCCATATTATGTTGCAAATCTAAGGATCTTCAATAAATAATCATGAATTTGTGTATTTTTTCAGGGATATAATTTCTGTAATTTCCTAAGCAAACATGACAGTAGGGAGAACCTTCTTCCCCCATTGAATAGAGATCAGATAGTCTTGCATTTGACAATTCTGTAATCTGATTTATATCTAGTCTACTGCTGACCACCTGCAAACAATTTTTTTTGTTTGTTTGTTTTTTTAATCTTGAGAGCACTCATTTGTCTGTGAAGGATGGTTCCCTTGGACTGGCTCAGGTTCTTGGGCCTGCCACAACAGCTGGGTGCTTAACTCGGACATTTGGAGTTACTGAATCTTGATTTTTTGGTAGGGGTTTCAGTAAGCTTGTAGAATGACTACTGCACTCTGTTTTAGAAAGAAAATTGCCTTTCATGCTGTGGTGTTTGCTACCATCATCTACTGTGAAGGTGGAGTGATGTCCCATTGCATGCAAAATGAAAAGTAAAGTAACCTCACTGGCTGACTTGTCTTCTGGACACTAAAATGAAACAGTCTTTAGCTTTTTATAATGGTATTATTATTGGTTTCTTGATTTAATAATTGAGACAAAATGCTTTTACCAGTTCCAGCTTTGGGGGAGGAGTCAAGAGGGGAGGCATTTTTCTCCTGTAATGTGGTACAGGTCCCCTGATCTTCAGCTTAAATATTTACATTCTTTTTTTCCTTTGTTCAGTGACTATCCAAGTCCCTGGAGTAATAACACCATCAGTATGCCTGTAATGCACTGCTCTGTCTTGCTTTTTCATCACATTCAAACTATTCAACTCCTTTTGCTTGCTCAGTGCTTGGCTAAGGTTGGCTGAAAATGTGTAAGGGCAGTGGACAGAGGGAGGTTATATCTGAGATACTGCAGACATTTCTCCTCCCTCTCTTGGCAGGATAGCTTGTTATTCATTTGAATAGCTTGCTTTATCAGGTCCTTATTGGACTCAGAACTCTTCTGAACTTACCTGTTGCACTGTTGGGCAAAAATATTCTTCATCTGTGTGTATATTTTTGGACTTCTTCCAGCACCAAACACATCTGTCTGTAGATGACTTCTAAGGCTTGTAGTTTGGCCTGTTGTGGCATATGGTGTATGTGACATTTGCCTTCTGAAAGCTGAGAAGTTTTATGTCCAGCATATAATATTAAATTCTGTGCAATATGTTCTATGTGTCTAACATGATCATACGTCACAAATTCTCTTTTCACTGTGTAACTATGCATCTGCTTCCGTGTATAATATAAATGGTGGATTTCAGAGGGCATTTAGAGTGAGATTTTCAGAAGTGTTTGAACCAGATGTCACTCAGTAGTTGTCTTGGTCTAACACTTCTTGAGAGTGTTCAAGAGTGCTCATGTATTCAGATACGATAGCTGAAGTGATACTGAGGTGTCTGAGCAAACAGAACTGATGATAAAATTAAACTTTGAAGGTGATATTGTAGCAGAAATCTAAATTCTACACTCTTACCCCATGCACTGTTGTCCTGTCTGTGATGTGGTTGATGTTGTGTTTATGTAGGGGTAGCATATAAAGCAGAGATTAAAAGCTATGCTTGGACTTTCCTGGAATGAAATTACTGTTTAGGAGTGCTTAGTTAAATATAAAGGAGGGATTGGTATATGCATTTTACTTAGATCAGTGTTGCATATTTTTATAGTGTATTTTGAATATTGAGATGGGACTTGGGAGTCTGATTTGTGAAAAGAAAATGAAATAAAGGAACCTGAGCTGAATTAAATAAGGCTATTCCTATCTTGAATGATAAAAAGATCAGGAACTGGCTGAAATACTGCTCTGACACAAAAATTCGCCACAGTTAGAAAGTGAAACCTGAAAGCTCTGTTACTGAACAAATTCACCAAAATGATTTGCTTTGAGGGAAGATGAAATGATGCTGATATCCAGAGGTGCTAACAGTTTGGTTGCCACAAGTGTGATCAGCCCTTTCCAGGCATCCACAGTCCAAAGCCTCAAAATGAAGAGCAAAAGGAAGCAAATCAAAGTAAGTGTAAAGCTCATTTTACAGCAAAGACAGAGGCCTGAGAATGATGCTGTGTAAGTTCTCATTTCCTGTTGCATAACATGCTAAACTGTCATAAGCAGACCCAGATGTGATCAATTTAAAAGGTGCTACAAAAGACCTAGGTGAGACATCTAGGAACAGATTTTCCTCTTTTTATTTTACCATTGCGGCAGGATGCTGCTTGAAAATGCTACGTGATCTCTTTCTCCTGGCTACAGAGAAGGATTAGGAGAGGAGGAAACCTAATAACTGACCCTTCACCAGCATGAGATGCATGGTACAAAATTAAAGTGGTCAGAAAAGATAATGGAAGCTAAAGCAGCAGTACTTTTATGAGAGTTGAGCCACAAAGTACGGGCCTCAAGGCAGCCCTGCTATTTGATCCAAAATCAGTTGCGGCTCCTCAGACACTGAAGTAAATGAAAAATCCACTGATAAAGACAGTACTGTCTAATGTGTTATGGACACCTAGTGCCATCAGGGCTTTAAAATCGTGAACGCATCCATACTTGTGCCTTTATACAAGCATCCACTCGGACACTTGACTTGCACACTACAGCGATACAGTTCTTTATGAATACAGTGATACAGCTGCACGGAGACATACGACCAGACGGGTAACATAGGGCTTTCAAATGTGGGGGAAATAATGGGCAGCGCCAGCAGATAGTTGTAGAAGGAGGAGCCATTTCATTCCTTGTGCTAGGAAAGGCAGAGAGAATCAGAACAGGGATCTAGATGAGAGCTATCACTTTGGGTGAACTGTGGATTTGGATTCCACAAAAAGACAAAGTTTGCCTAACTTGATATTTTTTATTTATTTTATATTTGCTTTCCATGTCTGAGAGAATTGTTAAAATGAATTATGTTGTACATCAAACTTTGGGATGCCTAGGGCAACACTCAGGTTTTTAATATTTTAGCTGCAGTGTGTCTGTAATATGTAAAAGGACTCCTTCCTTTCTGGACTGCCAATGTTTAATACACTTGCTGATATCAGAAATACCTCTGCTTCTGCTGTGCTGCCTCCACCGATACTGATGTTATTTGGTTTTCACTCACCCTAGCTCCAGTCAGTTATTACTGCTTAAGGGCTTGAAAGGGATGATTACTTAAGTTGGGGAGCAATTTAAGGTAGGTGGAATGTGAGGAGCTTTCTAAGGAAGGAGATAATGGAGTTGGTTTTAACTCTTGCCGTACACAGCAAAAAAAATTCTTGCCTGTCCTTCACAGGTGGTGTCTGTCTCTGTTAAAAATGTCTGTGCATCTTGCTTATTTACTCCAACTTCTCCATTTCAGTTTGCGTAGGGAGTGAGGTAGAAGTAGCCCTTAACTCTTATAGGGGTAGCCACATCATTTCTTCCTTGTTGTTTCTTTTCATTTATCCTTTGATTTAGAGAGGACCATCTGTGAGTTTGAATAAACATTTAAGTGCAAGGAGTAATAAAACTATGTTTTGTGGATGGTAACTTTTTTTGTGACTATTTGTATTTATTCAGAGACTCACAGGGAACTCTACAGGGGCCTTCCGCTGCCAGCCTGGAATGACTGCAGTCCTAAGACTGGTATCAACCACTGTTTAGAGTCCTTATGGTCTGGTCAGAATAATGAGAGTGGCTGCCCCGTACAAATAAGTGTCATGTGTACGATTTAGCAAATACATATGTCTAGGACAGGCACAACTTGAGGACAAGTTAATTGAGAAACCTCAAAACCCCCAATTTTATCCTAAAGGAATAGGTTAAATGAGTAGGAGTGAATAAAGGCAAATGCAAGAGCTGTTTGTTGTGTTATGTTTAGGTCCAAATCCAGGTATTTAGGTCTTTGCTTCTGATGATATCCAGATGTTGAACATAGGGGAGAAGAAACCTTACACAGTCTTTCCCCTCTGGTTGTCAACTGTTATCAACTAAACAGCAAAGTATCCTTTTTACACCCAGGATGCCTCTATTAAGCAAGGATGCTGGAAAAATCAGTGAAACAGTAGATTCCTTGATCTGTCATACCTCCTGAATGTGGTCATTCACTGTAATCCCTTGTCATGAGAATCTCTGTGCCCATGCAAGATTTCTGTCATGCTGAGGTTGCACACCACTAACATCTTTTTTATTTCTGAGTAGCAGAATCTGTTGTCTGGTCGACATGCCAAAATGGTGTTGTTTAACACCTTGTATCTCTTTCTTATAATCTTACCCACTTAGAGAAGTGTGTGTTGTAGTTCTTAAAAAGCAGGATTATTCTGGATGTTGCATTTTTATTACAGAAAGCTTAGTACTATTTTCAGTACTCAATTTCCTCTCCAGGAAAGTGATACTAATTTTAAAATATACTAATTGTAATTTTATATTGGATAATGTCATGAAGGCTTTTTAAAATTGATTCAAGTTTTTCTATCAAATCCTTCAAAGAAAGAGGCCTCTTCATAGAAGCCTTTGATGTCATGCTGCTATTTAACTCTTCATTAACTGTAATACCTAAAAGTGTTAAGGCCCACTGGGAAGAGAACAGAAAGGAGAGGAGGTTGTACTGTCAGATTTTTGTTGAAAAGGAAAATGAAAATAGTGTTTAAAGTGTCAGGCTTTGAATATTCAAGAATATTAATATTTGAGAATATTAAATGAATTAGAGTACTGAAAATGGCTTCTGATGTTGAAGATATCGTCAACATCAAAAGATCATAGAATGATCTGGGTTGGAAGGGACCTTAAAGCTCACCCAGTTCCAGCCCCCTTGCCATGGGCAGGGACACCTTCCACCAGACCAGGTTGCTCAAAGCCCCATCCAACCTGGCCTTGAACACTTCCAGGGATGGGGCAGAACTTCCTAGAGCATTTCGAGTTATACAAAGGCTTGGAGAAGAGGAATATTCCTTCCTTCTGCGAAAGCAGAAGCATAAGTCTTGAGTACATTTTCAAGAGAAAACACATCGGACAACATCAGTGCAACAATACAGAATCAATAGGAGATTCTGAAGATGCTCCTTTTTGTAAATTCAGCAGCACTACAGGGGAAAAAAACGCTGATCTTTTGAAAACTGTAAAAATGATTGTCTCTGAAGAAATATTAGCAACATATATTCAGCAATTATAATAACCAAGTTTGCTTGGAAACTTGCTATTAGCATGATTTTCTGACATGACTGCCATGAAAACATTTATAAATTGGGTCCTAAGAGATTGGCATATGGTATTCAAAAGCTTCCTTGTTGGACTTTAAACAATATGTATTGCATACATACACAAATGTGGTTATGCAGCGCTTAAAAATTATTTCTGATCCAGTTCCTTCCCCGGTCCCCCATTTTAAATATTTTTTTCTGTAGATGTCACTATAGCATAGCAGATAGAAAACACTTCCCTTAATGAAAATGTAGAATACACACAGATCAGAAGCAAGCTGTAATCTAGTTTACTCTGCCATGGTTGTCATATCAACAATGAGGTTTCCCAGCAACTAACAGAATAAATTATTTTATAGATTTACTTACTTATCCTTTCTAATAATGAATCTGATGCAAGAGATTCCCCCCCCTTTTTTTTTAATTCTATGGCAAAGAAAGGCTTCCCAAATCATTTACATTTTGTCATCATGTTAATACTGACAGTTAAAATGAATCTTGTTAATAAAATTGAAGCTGATAGAATTAAGGAAGATTTTCCACTTGCACCAAAATTTAGCCATTTTATGTTGCAAAACTTTTTGTATTTCTACTAAACTGGTTGCTGAGAGAAGAATAAATTATTAGTATATATGGATTTGATGGTGTTGCTTTTTATAGCTATTCAAGGTGTAAAGTTTGCTTGGCTCCCCTTTGTGTGTATTACTTGGTCTCTCTATGGTTGAAGGAGATGCCTTGAACCTGCCTTTTACAGCCAGTATTAGTACATACTTTGGCCTAAGTATAAATTCACATCTCCAAAGGAACGAATTGCTGGTAATCTGGTGGTAAAGGCATAGCTGTGGAGGGTGTTTTGGAAGCTGTAGTCTTAGTCCTAGCTTTCAAAAAGAATTCTATGTGTGAGTTATTTCCTCCTTAACTCAATGCTCATGCAGCATAAAATGTGTAAAACAGTCATGAAAGCAGACGCAGAGTCACCATTCCACCTTCTGGCAGGGTGTCATAGTCGCAAGGCTCGCAGCATCATTGTGAATTTTACACTCTTTGCTTGTGGCATGTTAATTTGGCATGATTTTGCAAAAAAAAATTGCCTTCCTCTTCATTCTTCTACATAGCCTACTCTACAGGGTGCTCACTTGGATATCATTATCAGCAGTGAACGATGTGGTCTTGAGTCCTCTCTGGAGGAAGATTGTATTGACCTGTTTTTCATTTCCCTGGAGGGCTGTCCTAATTATTAGGCAATTATCTAACAATGTAGAAGTGATACTCTGGCAATCATTTAAAGCCAATGTAGTTGCTCTTGTCTGTTTGCTGTGCTTGGAACATGCTTAATAGATTGGGGTTTCAAGGGTGTTAAGAGGCCCTGTGCTTAGTTAAAGACTTGGGATTTATGTATCTGGCACCTAAGGGTTGGATCCTGCAGATGCAACTTTAAAAGCTTTCAGGCAAAAGGGGAGATTTTTTGAGTTTCTCACCTAGGCAACTAGTAAGAAGGTGGGGTTTTTTTGGATGGTAGTTTTGATTTAGGCTCTAAGGTACAAAACCTTTGGGAGCCTGCCTTTGTGTGCATGCCTAATGGATCAAATTGCTAGAGATGCTGAGGTATCACACTGCCATGTGGTCTTAAGAGCTGGAAACCAAGTTCTGGCCTTTAGCCTCTCAAGCGGCAGATGTGTTAGAGAAAGATTTCTGTCTTGGATTTCCACTCTGTTCAAATTACTATGTAATTTATACCATACCTCCTAATAAACTCTCCCTCTGCTTCCTTGGAGAATACAGCACTTGAAGTTAATTAAATAGAGAAGCTATGTGAAGCTCAGAAGAAACTAGAACAGCTCTGATTGTCTGACTGTAGGAGATCATCTGAAGTAGGCATCTGGGCACTTATTAGCAAACTGGGAAATTACATGTTAAAAACCAGGGATTGTATACGCTGTGTAAAATCTAAGGAAAGAACTTTGTCCACGTCTGAGGAGAAAAAAAAAAAAGTGTTCAGTGAACACAGAGGGAAAAGAAAAAACCTGTTTGGTGAACAATTAAAATGTGTTTAATAAAAATAGATTTACAGATCAGTTTAGGCATAAAAGTGGAGCTTTTCTTTGCATAGGACAGAGTCTTCTAAATGCATTGGCATAGAGTCTACTGGTTTACATTTGTTTGAAATAGAATACTTTCAGAAGATGATGTGACAGTCACTCTTGGGAACCAAAATATCTCTATTTTCAGAGAAGCTGCCTGCCAGCTTTTCTGTAGCTTTGTTGATCTACTATTATTGAAGGAAATGGAATTAGAATAATACTTCTTTAATCATTTGGCTAAGATGCATACATACTCTGATAAAGACAGGCTTATAAAACTATGGACAACTTTTCTGCAGTTTTGTGTGTTCTTGAGTGGGAAACTGAGAGTATAACATATGTTGTAACTACTTCAAACTCCACCAGGTAGTAATACTGTGATAAATCTGAACTTTTTATTTTAGGGGAATTTACATGGTGACTTGCTCCAAATACTGGTACTCAGGGGGGGCTGTATCTATGGTAGCCTAACACAAAATAAAGCTACTCCTCATAGGATGTTGGTTTAATGTGCAGTTTGCTATCATTATGTTCTGGTGGGGTTTTTTGTTTGTCTTTTTTAATCTTTATACAAGTTTTATCACTCCATTGCCCTGTCTGTGTCTAATATATAGTGTGTACGCTCTTTGGAGTTTCAACTGCTTGTTTCCTTTCCATGCCCCATCCTTGAGCCTCAAGCACTATCATAATAAATTGGTTTACAAGATTTGATACTTTTATTGTATTGGTTATCTCTCTTCCTTACTTCTGGAACCTGCCCAAGATTTATTCCCAAGATTTATTTTTCTTTTTCCTATCATCTGACCTTTTGGCATATGTGGATCTTAGTTGCTATGTAGTTTACTAGTGAAATTCTAAGACCCTTCTTAGTGTGTAGCCGCTACTCATTGTTCCTTCATACTGGGGTTCTTTCTTTTGAGACAAGCCCTAGAATATAAATTAGTATAAATCCCCAGAAGGAACAGGACACAATAATCTTCATAGTGGGAGAGAAGGGAAGATGTTGAAGTCTAAGTACTAATTATTAGCTTTAGGCACCTTTTGATAATTTCAAGGAACCAAGATAAGTTTGAGTAATTCAGCTAAGCATCTCCTTCTGGGAGTTATGAGATCACTTTCTCTTTGCAATATAAATTTGATAGATGTTACTGTTTTCAAAGAATTAATAAGTAGCATTAATATTTACCAAAGTTGTTCAGGTGCTTATTTTGTGTTAAAGCTTCACTATCTGCAGTTGTCTTTATAATAACTAGTATATGAAGGAAACATGTTTTTGAATGTCTGTTCTACTTAGCCAAAAGCAATGGAGTCATTTATTGTTGGCCAAGACTACTTCATCTCTGTTTGTCCCAATAAGACTCTAAATCACTGATGGGGTAAATTCATTTATCATGAGTATAAGAATAGAGTCTGCTGTTTCACTAGCTGGGATAAAATTACCAGACTATTAGTTCTCATGCTTCAGGATATAAATAGATCATTAGATAGGTTCAGTGATTTTTCTTCCTATACTCGCCAGAGCCAGATCCTTTATGTTTTTTGACAATATTAGATATTTTACTTGAAGCATGTGATATTAGCAAGTGCTGCAGACAAGTTAAAGCTACTAGGTGTTTCTTGAACCTTCACCCTCCCAGGGCTATTTCATCAGTCTCAGATTCCTCCCTCCTTCATTCTTTTTACTCTATCCTTCTACCAAATGAAACAAAAGAAATTTAAAAGAGGACAGATGAAAAGGGATGAAATTGTATACAATTCATTGAAGTTGTGGGCAGGATTCTGTACAGCACTTTATTTATTATACCATTTTTGGTGGAAAAGTCAAATGTGGTAATTTTGAAGTAAGGATTTTGTTGTAGAGGATGTAGAATATTAATATAATATAGCAAGAAGAGAAGAAACTAAAAAATAGGAGAGGAAAGAGATGAATAATTTATAAGAAAACACTTTCTTCACCTCATTAAAATGGCCTGACAGTCATGGAAATTTAAGGTTTGGTTTGTTGTTTTTTTTTCTTGTTCAAGAAGAAAGTAGAACACATGCAAATGAACTTTTAAAAAACTGATCAAATGAAACTTTTTCCCCTCTTTAAGTCTTTAGAATGAGAAAAATGTTAGTAAGATAGTTCAGATTAAAGTTTTTACTACAATGGTATTTACAATGATATTTAAATTTCCATGACCAGATCACTGTGAGTAACTAAAACTGACGTTTAAAAAAGTGACTTCACGCTCCTTCAGTTTCCAGTGACAGATGAGTGAGCGATTGCAAACTAATGACAGATTCTTTTTCTTCTACTTCAGACAGATTTGAATATATGATCGGGGAAGAAACATGGTTTTGCTATATGCTGCTCCTTTTTAGGAGTATTTCTGTAGGTGGTGTGAAGACCTAAGAGGGAGTATTGGGGTAGTTGTTCTCTATAGAAGTTTCTTTCAAGGCGAAGAGATTGGCCTTCCATTGCAGCTGTGCTCTGTGCCTCTGCGCTCTTTTGTTTCTCCCCTGGAGAGTAGTTCTGATGGCAGCAGTAAGTTTCTCCAGGTGGATCCTTTGCAAGAGCCGTGTTGCCATAAAGCTGGAAGAAATGGTGGGGAGGTGTGGCAGCTTTGCATAGATGGTTCCTATCTCAGAAAGCCCCAGGATTCAGAGTGCTGCAAATCTTGGAACTTACAGTTCATCCCCAAAGTTTTCTATCTAATTTTACAAAAATTGGGGATTTTCATGAGGTGTTCTTTATTTATAGAAAGGGTTGCTTTTATGAAGATAAAAACTTGAAAAAAAACCTTTTAACCATACTTTTTCTTCAAATTTTGCAAAATATCAGTGGCAATTCTTTTGGTACGGAGAACTTTTAAAGGATGGGGAGATGTAAGAGAGAGTGTGTAATTTCCCATCTTGCAACTGTAAGTCAATTACCTAGGGTTACCATCCCCAATTTAGGACAGAGTTAAAGCAATCAAATGAGCATTTAAAGAAATTGGGGAATGCAGATTTATGGCTAGTTGGTTTGTTGTGGGTTTTTTTGGGGTTTTTTTTTGTTGTTTTTGTTTTTTTTTTTCTGAAATGCCATCCCAACTATTTCAGCAGCAGTCCATAGGAATGAAAACTCATTATGACTTTCCTTTCCCCAAAAGAGTGGATCAGTCTGCAATAAAAAAATGAAGTGCATCACATCACCATCTAGTGTTAGCTGGGTGAACACTTGGATAGTCTATAGGCCAGTTATCATCTACAAAATATGAAAAGTTCTAGAAAAAGAACAAAGAATGATGTAGTGAGGAACAGTAATAACCACATCACCTGATCTGTTCTCTGAGGTTTTGCAAGCAAAGAAAGCACGGTAATGTGTTCTATGATGGACCAAGGCCTGAAGACCTTGAAAGAGCGCAGTTAAGGCAGCAAAAAGCAGCGTTTCATTTTGCATCTCACAGTTTTTTGATGGGTGAGATTTTAGATTATTTTTTGAAATTTATTTATTTATTTTACATTCTTGAAATATTCCATGAATGCATTTTTGGTGATTCGACCCATCGATTTTAACTTCCCCTTAGCACATTTTTTTCCACTTGCAATATAAAATGCCGAGATGAAACAGATTAATAAGGGCTGTCATCCTGCAGTAATGCCAAACTATTAATCCTTTTGGCTTTTTTGACTGTTATTTCTAATTTTAAAAATAGTGTGGCTATCTTTTCCTGTCTCTGTTGCCGTCCAAGTAAGCACAGTGGAAGATAAACCAAAAGACCCTTCCTGTTTTGAACAAAAAATCTTCCAGGTCTTAATTGATCCATCTTTGATATTGTAGCTTAGGTTTGCATTCAGCTTCTATCCATCACTTGAACTGGATTATTTGTGTAAGTGCTGTTCCTGGTTTTGCTCTACTTAGAAGGTGTTTTTTGATTCTTTTCTTCTGAATGCTGTTAAAAAATGCCCTGAGGAATCATTCTTCTTGTTCAGATGGATACTCTCTGTTTGTCTGGGTGTTGGACATGTGATCCCTCGTAGCTGCTCTGCAGTAGCTGTAAGTGACCTATTCAGCTCTAGAAATCTTGAATGTGTCTGCCACGCTTACGCAGGTTGTCTCTCAGAGCCACTGCCATTCTGACTGTTCAAGAAAGCATGAGACTTACAGTTAATGTGTGCATATACGACAAATCCGATGCATCTCTGAAGTGCTGGATTTACTGCACAGTACAGAGCAGCTGTGCTCTCTTCTGCCTATGTTTGTGCCCAGGAAATCTCAGACCAGAAATAAAACAACTCGTCTTAGAGTTGAAGCTATTTCATTTACACAATATCTCTTAGCAAAAGAAAATACTTTAAAGCATAAAATGGTTTATAAGTGGTTACCTAAACTAAATATACTCCTTTGACATAACATTTTCCTAGCTTTGTGGCTTTGTTTTTCACTAAAGTATAATGCTTGGAGAGCTAATCTTTTAACTCTACACAGTCATTTGTTCCACTAGTTTAGAGAAAAATACATGCAAGGAAGGGATGGTAATCTGAAATGGGGACATGTTTTTGCCTTGTGAATTTTTAAGCAGAAAGTTGATGAATACTGACAATTAAAAGAACAATTGCAACTATGTTGATTTAGATTATAGGAAAATCCTGTTTAAGAGTGGAGCAGGTCATACACAATTCACCTGGAACTATTCTTTGCATGTTTAGCTGTGCATGGCCAGATTGATCCTATTCTTTTCAAAGATAAAGGAATGTGCATTACCACTTGCTCTTTAGATGGTGCCTTCAAAACAAATAAAACAGCAACAGGAGTTTAACGTATAGCAATGCATAATGCATTACCAGAGCCCTAAATTCCAGCCTTGAGACTGGCAGTCAGCTTAGTTTTGCATGAGATGGGGTGGTTAAAACTGTTGTCCAAAAACTGGACTATGGCTGTCTCTGGTGAATATTGTGACCGTGGTTCATTTTAGCTGCATGTTTAGGCAAACCAGCTGTCTGATCTTGGCTCTGTCATGTGGCATACAATGAAACCGTGGCTTGTTGATTTCACAGCTTTCATGTGTTGCTAACAAGATACAACATGATTCGATGTACTTTGTTTTCTTATCGTGCTCGTCTTTAACTTGGAATAGAAAGAATCCTTTAAGATCAAAGATTTCTTTAGCTTCTTTACAAGCAGATGATAATTGAAACCTAAATCCAGCTCCACAGCTATTCCAAATAAGCTAAAAACAAAGAACAAAAAACCCCAAGGTACTCTATTTGTTTATCCATTAACATGGTCTATTTTTATCTTTAGCAATGTTGCTGATGTTCATCTTTCCCCCATTGAAAGTCTTTTGGATAATGCCTTACATCCAAGCAAACGTCTGAGATTTTTTTTCTGTCAATGAAGACAGCGGGCTATATTTTCAAATGTGCCATGCACCGTAATATCTTGTAGTTGCATGAGGAACTTATTTCCAAAATATATGCTTCTAAAATAATATTTTAAAGCTTACTCCAGACTTCTTCAGACTTCTTTTGATAAATGACAGGCCCTAGACATCAGATTGATTCATGTGTGATTTTTTTTTAATACACTTACACATTTTTGAAGTAGAACTTTTAAGTCTTCTGTGCTGCTCCTTAAAATCTTTCGTAGATCTTTTATATAAGAATAGTCAGCCAGATTTTCTTTTGGTTGTTTTTCTAAGCCTCATTCTATTTTTTTTTCGTACCAAAGGAAGTATCTGTTGTTGTTACCAAGTATATAGCAGTTCACAAGAATGCACTGTTCAAATAAAATTCAGAGTTCCTACTCCAGAACCGTACTGGATCTCTATGAGGCTGCAAAAATTTTTGTGGACAAAATGTAAATAGGAGAGGAGTCACCTAGTTGGAAAAATAGAGAGTTTGGACAACATTGGTATTTTACAAGAATGATGGTAGTAACCTTCACTGTTTCACTGCTGGAGGGCACAGTTGGGTTGCAAATAGTGCAGAACTGAAAATTTTAGAGGTTTTGTGTTCCATTGACAGAAGTGGAGGAAATTATCAAGGAAAGCAAAGAAGCCAGTTAGGAGAAGCACTGGTTGTGGTAATTCACATCCTTCCAAGGATGTCTTGAGGCCATGTACTTAAGTGATTTGGTAGAGTGGTCTCATACTGCTACAGTCTATGACTTAAACCGTACTTTGGCCCCAAAGTGATACTGCTTGCAACTTTCTTGTTACTAATATGGTCTTACAAGCTTTGTTCTAGAACTGCAGTTTCCAACTTTAAATGGCTTTTCTTCATCTTCTATTGCTAGCAATAGAAACAAGAGAGAGGTTAATGTCCCTGGCTGGCTGCAGCTGTGAACTGACTCAGCTTTTGCAATTCCCAATGATATTCTGATAAAAGTGGCATAAATCATCCTATTGAGAACTGTGTATAAATACTTCGTGACAGACACTTGAGTTTTGGGAAGACTCAGAACTAGATATCCCAGACCTCCCTAGGGGTCCTACACAGATTCTCCAGTGTAAACAATTTCTATAAACTGTGGCTAGTTTACCACTTAGCTATTTTAGCTTCTGCTCTGATTTGTTTTGTATTTTTGGCGTCTTGAGCATTGGATAATGTTGTATGTGTGTAAAATATTCAAATGTCTCAGGTCACACCTCTTCAGGAAGACAGAAATTGGTTACTTTTTTCACATAGTGTTTTAAGCTCTTCTATGCCTAGGCGAAGTTACATAGCTAGTGGGATTTTTCGTCTGCTTCTCCTCACATCCCCTTAGATGAAAGGACAGATACTGCTTTTTTTCACAGACTGTGTGTGTACTTGTATAGCACCTTGGCTAAGTTTCCTTTTTCTTGGCTACAACTCAAGCCCTTGAACTTCTGACACTGTTTTGCCTTGCTGGATCTGTTTCAAGATTAAACTGCAGAGTATGTCAGCTTTTCAACAGGAATAGGCTTTAGGTTTTACTTGGTGAACAAGCTAGAAAGACAAGTTACCTTCTACCCTAATTATTTTCCTCCTCAAAATGTTTGTGATCTCAGCAATGGCAGAAATAACAAATGAGCAGCCACCAAATATAAATAGCCAAAGCTGAACAGTCAAAACAAATAGCCTCAGACTGAACTTGATTAGCCTCAACAATTTAGCAAATACAAACAATGGTTTAAATGTGAAGATAGTAAATGTGGAACTGTGCCCAATTTGCAAATACAAAGGTGGGCTTCTGTCCACCGCTCTGCTGTCAGGTAGCATTTTCTGGGTGAAATTCCGTGCTTTTCTCTCATTGGAGATACAGCCTGTGAAAGGATGTAAAGCTGAGACAGGAGGTCTGAGGTTAACTCAGTTTTTGTCCTCTGCCTGGGGACTCTGTTCTCTGCCCGGTGAGTGACCTAGGACCTCTGTGCTCTTCCCCTCACCTCCCACGGGTGCTGGCCGGGCCCTTCTCCCTCCTCAGGAGGAGGTTGGTGCCTGCAGGAGATTTTTGTAAGGGCTGGAAAGGCTCCCCAGATAGCTTAGCCTTGAGGGCCTGCCCTCGTTAACAAGTGTCTTTGTTAATATGGCTGCCTTATTGACCACACGCAAAGGTCTCCTACTTTTTACTTCCACTACAGTTTGCGAAAGGCTCTTTGGAAGCCTATCTACAGGTCTTGTGCCTTTCTCCTTGGTCAAAGAGAGGCTTGGACTACATTTGTATAATAACCCTTTTATATGGCATAACAAGTTTGGAGGTGGGTGAAAAATATGTTTTTTCCAGAAGTGATTTGCTGTACTAACTATATTTCTGAGTTGTTACGGGTTTTGCAGGTCAGATCTTCTAAAAGCCCAGCCTAGATGAAGCAGTGGTTTAAAAGTTGGTATCTGGAAGGCACACTCAGAGCACTTTGGAGTTCCATTTCTCACATTTTCTTTTAAAGTTAAGGGGCTCTTTCTGCTTTACTCTGTGTGGGTCTCAGTGCTGTTCATATGTTAAATGTGGGTGTGACTGTGGGCATAACACACACCTGTGTGTTAGGTGTTCTTTGACCTTGGCCTTTCAGCTTCCTCCAGGGACTTATCCAAGAGAACCAGAGTTTAATTTCTATCTGAATTGGGACAGAGTTTATGTGGGAACTGTATGCTTAAGTGTTTGGCTTCTGAATGTGTAGAAGAACTTATACCTAGGTACTAGTGGGGAACTGTGTTGCAAAAGAACCGGTTGTTTTTTATTGCTTCAGGGCCATCCTTACTTTGGAGAACAGATGGTCCTATTTATTTTTGATATCTGAGGTATAGGATGGTGGACATAACATAGAATACAGGTTGTCTGGATTTCAGTGTGTCCTACAACGCTAGAAGTCAGCAATGATTATTTGTAGTCATATGCCAAGTTAGAACTACAGAATTAGATAAAAAAAAAGATAAAGAATGAACAAAATTGTCTGTGATAACACCTGGGTTGACAGTGCTAAAGAATTTAGGTTAATAAGCTCTGCCTGCTGTGTTACCTAGTTTTAATCCAAATTGTTGTGTGTTTGGTGAATACACTGCTGAGTTTCACAGTCCCTTCTTCAGGCACCAAAACAGGTTAAGAAACCCCCAAGAACATTCTGCGAAATGTATTAGGCCATATTCATTGATATGCTCTGGCTACTTTGTGCTGCTTCGGTGATGCAAAGCAGCCATAAACCTGGATTAGTGCAGTGGAGCAGTGGGAAACTTCAGTAAAGAAACAGGATGACTGTAGTTTACTGTGATATTTGTTCTTTTCTGAGACTCTTATCTAACATATATTAATTGACTAACTTAATAAAATCATAGTTTAATGCAGTTCAATTCTCCCAGGAGTCATGAATATAATAAAATTATGATCCTTTTTTTTTTTTTGAAGAGGCATGGACAGTATCTAGGGGTAAGTCTTCACCTGTTTTAATTAGCTGCTGCTCATAGTCTTAAAGGACCTGCCCTTAGCTGTGAAAGATGAAAATGTTATACTCTGTATCTGCATACTTTTCCCCAAACAGGGAGGAAATGAGAGAAAAAGAACAAGAGCTGGCATTTGCTACCCACCCATGGAAAGGAGGAGTGAGGGATTTTTTTGATTGTTGTTTAAAAAGTTGTATTCATTTAGAGTCAAAGTGTATAAAGAAAAGAGTTGGCTCTCAAAGTCTGAGGTCAACCTTAAGGTCTGTGATCACCGCCTTTGACTAAACTAGGAAGGTAGTAGGAGTATCTTGTCTTGCAGTATTAGACTGTCACAATGCCTACTGTGAAATAGTGAGTAGCTGACATTAAACAGACAGTAAAAGGGAAAGCTTTATTTCTAAACTCTTAAAATTGTATATGAACCCGTTCTAAGAAGAAAACGGAGCATGCATGCGGAAGAGAGATAAGGCTAGTCTTACTTCTCAACACAATGTTTTATACCATCGTTTTCTCCTTATTATATTTTATTTGCACTCTATTTCAGCATAATGAACTAAATCTTGGGGACATAAAATTTCTAGAAGTGGCTAATAACCCACTTCTCTTGTTTGAAACACAGCATACATTAGGTAAACTGAGCCAAAGTAGTTAATATTCTGTTTTCTTTATATGTGTAACTATCAACCCTACTTTTACAGTTATGCACTTTTTGTTTTTAAAGACAGAATTTCATAACTTTAACTACAGGGTAAACACATGATGCCAGGCTCTCTTGCTTCTATTCTTTGATTGCTTTCCAGTACAAAATTGATAGTATCTCAGATTAAACTTCTTGAGTGTTAGAATCAAATTCACAGTGATGAATTTGATGACTTCTCCCGTATCACACTGGAGCAAATATATGTAGTCTCATGCATATGCCCTTCCTTTTTTCTTTAGTGAGTTTTGGAGAAATACTAAGTCTTGGATTGCCTTTAAATTATGCAAATTCAAAATAGAAATGAAGATTAATTACTGTGTTTCTTATGCTATGTTTAGTCATCTTGACTAACTACTGGGTCAGATTCAATGTGGAGTTCTTCAGAGCTGGGCTTTGAAAAGCCAAGATGTACAATCTAGCAATGTCTGTAGCTTTTTATATTCATTCGTTTTCTCTTTGTATTCAAAGCCTCACTTAGGGCTTGTTTATATGCATTACTGTACCTCTTTAAGGTGTAACTTAAAATCAATTTCATTAAACTAGTCCAATAGGCTGCACAGCCACTGTTACTTCAGCATAAACTAAGTTTATTTCAGGTTAATGTAAATCAGCTAGGAACATTGTTAACTTAAAATGTGATAATCCATTAAATTAGACTAAAATTGAAGATGTCCTCACAGGAGTTTGTGCTGGTATATATATACTCACTTCAATTAGCTAGAGCAAGTTTATGTGTACACAAGGAATTAGAAATTAAATCAAGAACCCTCTATCAAAAATTCCATCACCTGAGACCGGTCCATGTCGCAGAGGAATCAGCATATAGGGAAAGGAGAGTGAGGAAAAACAGAACCTTTCACCCTTTCACTTTACCTGACCAATGCAAGCAGCATGGTGTATATGAGGACTAAATCTTTGTAGGCTGTTTTTCTCCTCACTGCTTTAGGCTTGGTGTAGTCAGGAAATATGCCAGAGTAGGTTTAACAGCAATGACTTGTAACACTGGTTAGGATTGCACTAGTCCTGCGAAAAGCAGGGTAGTGTATTACCTGTAGCAGAGTGCTGCTGTCCTCTGCGTAAACTGCCTTCTGCACCTGAATTTGTTCTTTCAACTCTAACTGGTGTTAGCATTGCATGGCATTGCATTGGGTGGTGTCAACATACCCAGAGATGCTCTAGAAGTTTCTAGTTCCCAGCTTCCCAGAAGTTTCCTCTGGATTTTTCCCCCTGACACTCAGCCAGGCTGCTGTCATGCCTACCCTGTCCTGAGCTGTCTGCCAGGCAAGGGCAGTGGTGTGTCTGCTGGGTCCCCATGCCGTTGGCTTGAGACCTAGAGCAAGGAACAAAAGATAAACTGCTTTTGTGGTTCGGCTAGTAAATTTTGAGTGCTTGACTTTTTCATAGCTCAGACTGTCTCTCTCTATTTGCAGATTTAATGGGGAGAGTGGATGGAGAGAGAGACTAATACTAGGAATGGGGTTTTTGCATGAGGAATGAGCTGTTTTGTTGCTCTTCTGCAGGAATTTTAGGAGGGAAATATGCAGGTGCAAAATGGTAAAAATAACCTACGCTCTATATCTGGAGAGTTTATAACACCATCTGTGCTTTGGCACAGCTCTCATCAGCAGAGAAATGCTGGGCTGCTTCCCTACTACTAGTAATTTCTTTTACTGAGTTGCCACTTTAAAAAAAAAATTAAAACACCTGTGTGTTCAGTAATATTTACTGAATTATTTACTAAAATTTTCTTTTGTTACTTGAATGTATTAAAGATGCATTTTTCAGGCCTGTATTTTTCTTCTGCCTAGTTTAGGTTCAAGTTATTTTGCTTTAGCTGAACTTTTGCAAAGACGAAGAAGGAGGGGCAGAGGAAGGGGCAGCGCCTTTAGCCTATAATTGAGGATCCAGTAGCTGATTCCATACTTACGGAGTCATACAGAGTGCTCAGCAGTAAAGAGTTCCTTTGAGAACACTGTGGCAGTGATTCCCTCCCCAAGAGGACTGCCCTCACCCCTTTTAACTACATTCTTTCCATTGCTGAATTAGAGCAGGGATGGGGAAGGTAGCTGTTCATATCTTCAGTCGGCATCACTGAAGCACTGTCCTTTTAAAAGCAGTAATAAAGATGACCAAAGTAGCTATTATTGTCTTATGCTTACAGCAGGTAATATGCACCAAACCTCAGTGATCATCATGAGGGCAGCTGCTTGGTGTCATATTGATATTAAACAAGCAGGAACTAAAGCAAATACTAAATGTTTTGGTTGGGTTGGGTTTGTTATTTTAAATTTCTCATGGTTCTATGTAAACATCAGTGATGACAGCCAAACACCTTTTTCGTAAATGTTTTTTTTTTGTACTGTAAAAAAACAGAAGAGGCATTTAGGCTTCAGTCACTCCCACTGCTTATGTGCTGAGTGTGATTTGCATCAGAATAGATATTTTTGCTTTTTATCTATAAATTCATTTACATAATTTTCATCAGTATGCAAGTTGGAACCTGACTTGTACTGGTGACAGGTTTGCTGATATGTGGAGAGGTACCTCAGGTTTTTAGTTTGTTGTTCAGGCAACAAGTATGTGAAAGTACAGCTTGCTAATTATATAGTATACACCTTATCAGTTCCACAATCTTTATCATATATAAGAAGGGCTTTATTGAATTTGTACTTTGGTGTATTATTTGGTCATCAGCAACACCAAAGTATTGGAATAAGAAACGTCTTTTTTTTAAATACTGAAGGAAGCCAGCATCAATTTCGTGATTAAATGGAATCAAGATTCTTGATGCACAAACTGACAAGCTTTGAGAACACATGAATGAAGTCCCATCTACATTTTATATCTCCCAGCTGTCTTAGAAAAATAAGCATTAAAAAAAAAACAAAACCAAATGTAAAATGTTTCCTGTATAGTTAGTGGCAGATTCTAGAAAAGGGGACTCAAGAATCTAACAGTTTCTGAATTCATGTAGGGTTTGTCTGAGGTGAGTTAAAATACTTTGTGAGCAAGCAAGTAGATCTGCAAGGATCCACTGGCTTGATAAGAATATAAATGTGATGAAGATTGGATCCCAAATGACTTGGTTTGACCTGAGGTGCTTCCTGTCAGCAAAATGTTTGCTGAAAATGCTCTAATGGTTTTAATATTGCTAAATCATTAAGTACAAAGGAAAGTCAAATTGCTTTTGTGCTTAAGTTGCCTGAAGAGAAACGATGTGTTAAGTTAATTTTGGAACTTTTCTGAACTTTGAATATATTGTAGCTGGAAATCCAAACAGTTTTTTTTCTTTTTTTTTTTTTTTTAAAGAAATGGGAGTTTACTGCCAGATTGCCTGTCTGCCTTCTGTTTCATCGACTTCTTTTGCTTTTAATTTTAAGATGTAAATAGCTCTCAAATGTTTACAGCTCCTCAAGGAGAATGTATTTCAGTGTTACATATATTCAGGGGACTGTGCTCTTTTAAGGAGGCCTTGATGAGCTAAACTGTCTTTTACTGTTCAGATGTGTGTAGCTTTTGAATTTTAGTTATTATTTTTGTGGCATCTTCAATGTGTTTTGAGCTGCTAGAGAGAAAAGGTGGTGTCTTTGTGTGCTCTACCTTGTAGGACTGGTTCTGAAAATGTGTAAGTGTTCACTTAACATGGCTGGCCATTGTCTCAAAACAATAGTGTGTCTGTGAGTGAGTAAGCACTAACTTGTGTAGAAGCTACTAAGGATATGTCTTAAGGTAGAGAAAATGTAAAATCATGTATATATACTTGGTATGCAGAGCTCTTGATTTTTACATTTCACTTCATTAGGTAGTGCACTTGAATTTGCTGTGGGTTGTATGCATGCATATATTTTGGTACGATGATTGCTAGCCATACAAGAAGAAAAACATAAACTGCCTTCAGTATTGTGATTGCAATCTGATTATGACTTGTGAGTCACACTTAACATGGTTTCTATTTGTATGGGAAAAAGCTCAAGCTCCTCAATGCTGTCAAAGCAAGATGGGCTCTCTTTGCCCTGTAATCCGTGCTCTCTTATTTGAGCCTTTAAGTGATGTGCTTACTGCTTTTGTTGGTACGTTCATTTGTTTCTGAGGGAGGAAAGGCAAATTCAAAATTTATAAGCACTGTGGACTGATTGCCACTCTTTACATGATGTCATCCTGGGAAGAGCACAGACAAGTGCGACCAGGATTGTGGTTCTTACTCCAAAAGATAAAAAAATGAAAGTGATGTGTTTGTTTTGGTGGTTTTGTGTGTGTGTGTGTGGTGCC
>NW_009636642.1:0-63974 GCF_000690535.1 Cariama cristata | reverse complement strand
TTGTGTTGGTGGGGGGGCCCCCCCCCCCCCCCCGCTGAACACTGTAGGGAAGTATGTGGCAGGACAGATTATCCAGAACAGTTTGTTCTTTCTACTTTTTTATTTCATTTTTCTACAATGTGCTGTAAAAACCAGAAAGTACCATTCCTGCCTCAGAATGCAGAAGTCCATGAAACTAATGTTGTGAGGAAGCAATGAAACTGGAGGCTGTGGTTCTCTCGGAGATTACAAAGTGAGACTAGAACTTGAAATTCTCACATAAATGAAATGTGCTTCATGGCACATTTAAACTTGTGGTAGTTTAACCCCCTCCCTACTATGACACAAGAAATTCCTTGGCTACATAGTAAAGCAGCAAATAATATAGGATGGTCTTGGCACCAGTCAAATGTTTTGACTTGATACTGAATTTTTTCCTCATCTTATTTAGGTTTTTGGGACAATGAATTTAAAGAGCGTTTCTTTTTAAAAACAACAATATATGCTCACCACTGCTTTGCTGCTAAAGGATTAAATACTGGTTTAATTCTAGTGCACATGTATCTGTAACTTACTCTTGCTTGACTTCGCAACAGTCTTCTGAAATTCTTTCTTAATAACGGTGTTATGTATATGTATTTTACATTTTCTCATTAACATTGTCTGTCTTTGCGTTTTCCGTCTTGTGTGAGAATTGTTTAGACCTGGTAGACTTTGTAGAGCTATGGGTAAAAAAATTTATGAGGGAAATTAATTTATTTTTATGTGAGATTCCTCTCCTGTCCTGTCATCTGTTCTTACCTGGACCTCTGTGGAAGTAACATGAAAATAATGTGTGAGTGAGCATGACCCTTCAGTGTGATTAAGTGTCCAGAACATCTCCAAGATCTCTTTTTATGAATTTTTACTTTCAGTGTTCTGTGTCTAAAAAAATCTTTGCACATTTGTAATGTTAATAGGGGAACATCATGGATGGAATGAAAATATGTTGTAGTTTTCCATCTCCATTTGGTCAGTCTCCTAATTCTAATTGTCTATTAGGACATCTGTGGTTAATTCTAAGTTGCCCCAAAGAGGTAATACCACTTAAAGACAACAGTGAACTTTTAGAAATAATGGAAAGAGTCATGGACCCAAAGCTGTAAGGTTTTTCTGTTTTGTTTTATATAATGTTTAAAGCCAGACAAGTGTATTAGAGGTTTGGGCTACTTGCTCACCTGGAGTTTGACTTGGCTCTAAACCAATTCGTCTAGTCAACAGCTAGTCTTGGATTATATTTTCATATTTCAGTTAGACAATAGTGCTGCCTGGTAAGGTTTTATTGGTACATGACAGACACGGACTAAAGAAAAACTCCACTTTCACAAATGCAGGAGCTAGAGAGATTCCCTTTCCCTTCTGAATGACATATCAGGCTGCATGGAGGATTGGGTTCTGCCAGACTTGAGTGACGTCTCTCTGTCTGGACATGTCACTGGGTAACCAGCTGGGAAACACCACCAGTGTTACATGATGGAGTCAAAAGGTAATTATTGTTTATTTTGTTCTTTTACATGGTTCCTTAGAGGATGAATTTCACCAAACAATTCATTCTTGACCTTAATGAAGAACACCCACATTCCTACTATCTCCATTTCTAAAGGACCGTTGTTCGCATCTCTTGATTAGCATGTTCTGGTGCAAACTCATTTTCACTTTTGCACTGCAGGACAATGTGGAGAAGCAGCTTTGCTATAATTTAAAGATATTACCAGAAAATGGTAGGCTTTTACTATAGGTCTCACACGTTTAAGTTCTACGTATTTGGAGATTGACTGAAAGCCAATTTTACAATCGTCTCACCTTTCCTGAACGCCTTGATTGCTCCAGAAAATTGGACTGCTTAAGGAATGTGGGATATCTGGAAGACAGGGGACATATTGTGAGCAACCCAGACACACTGAATGTGGACTACGTGACCATCTGAACGCATGTAGAATCATTTTATGTTAACAATAAGCTGAAGGGTATTTTGAGAATGCGATAAAATGTGGGAAAGCGCAGAGAGAGTTATGTAGGGAGGTAAGCTTGTGGGGCAGGAGATAGATAAGCCTGAGAAGCAAGGCCATGGGAGCAGAATCTAGAGGAGGAGTTTTTGGGGGGAGTTAAGCCGCGTGGACAGTAACGCTTAGCAAATCATGTATAGCCGATGAGCGCGTGGACAATGCATGGCACCAATCATAGACTGAGCTATCACGTGTTTAGAAAATGCAATCTGTATATTAAGGGCTACTGCTTGCTAATAAAGTTGGCTTCTTCTGATCACATTGGTCGTGCGAAGAGTCCGTGAATTCCGCGTCAAAGGAAAGCTTCAGATTTAGAATTCCATTATTATTATGGTCTTGAATCTCCATTGTGATCAACTGTGTGTTCTCTTGAATGTATGTAGTCATTTGCTTCGTTTCTGTGCTTTATCAGGAATGAATGCAGGTGCATTCTGATTCAAAGAATGGTATGTGTGACCACATCACGTAGTAACTTTTGCATGATAGAGGTGTCAGCCCCTCTCATATTTGTAGCTGAATTATTTTCATTTAGAAGTTTGTTCTTCCTAAAAACATTATGTCCATGTAGTTATTATGAATGCTTAATAGAAATCATAGTTATTTAAAGGTATTGTCAACCAGACCGTTCCCATCTACCACACCAGCCTCAGGATAAAATAATTAAGCTTATTTTGAAGCTGTTTTTAAGCCATGAGTAATTACATAATGCATAACTAAGGTAGTTCATTGCTTGCTTTGTGGAGTTGAAGAGCTATGTTCAGATCTTTCTTGTCCTGCTGTGTATTATTTTTTTTTTTTTTTTGGATTCAGGTATGCATTTTAAAGCTTCTACTTGTCAAGTTTTGTCTTCGTTGCTATTCTGGTCAAGCTGTTAATTTTTGCCAAATAGCTGATACCTGGTTGATTTATTAGATGTGCTGTCAGCTCAACTACTTATTCTATTAACTAGTCATGTGTTAAATTTATTTGACAGTGTTGATGAAAGTGGGGAAAATGGATGTGATTCCATCCGTTCATCTCAATTTCTACAGTAGGGAGAGCTGAATTGTGGCTTACAGGATAGTTTTTGTTCCCTTAATATGAAAATGTCATCCTATCATGCAGCTGAGCCTTAAGAATTTTGAGATTTCAGAGCAGTGCTGGGGATGTGGGGTTATGTATCTATGTGTGTATATATATAATTGTTTTGGCAGGTAGTAAATAAAAGCAGGACTGTGAGTTACTTGATCGCAGAGAACTGCATGATGTATTAGCAGATGTACCCAGTTGTGGCTATAACATGAAAATAAACTTAGTGGAACTTAGTCGAAACAAGGAATTCAATTTTTGCTGAGCCCCACAAGCAGTAATGAGGAGAAAAGCCCAGTAACTTATGCTAGATGCGAACTCTGAACTGGCTGCCAGAGCCACACTCTGGAAGGATTTATGTGCCAAGCTGCTTATGCTGAACTGAAAAGTCTCCAGTAGTTGCTTGGGCTCTCTTAGAGCATGTCATTAAACCGCTCCTTATTGAGAAAATAGCAGCTGAACATGCACTAGAAAATGCTAATTGGGCACTGCATTATCGTGGTTTGAGCTATGGAAAGACATCGATAAGATATGCCAAACCAAGTGAATTATATTAGACTCCACAGTTCAATCAGGACAATAGGCATCTTTTTTATTAGAAAATTTGGCTGAATCAATGAAACAGGCAGTTCAATCAACGGATTATGAATCTCAGTCCTCAAGGTATATGGAAAAGCAACTACTGCTTTAATGTATGCAATCTGAGCACAAAAGTATAGAAACATTTATTGAACTAGTAAAGTATGTACTTGAAAATGGAATGACTTCTGTCTTAAATGGTATCTCGTAACGTGAGGATCAATAAAACACTTATGCCGTATGAATCCTAAAGATGATCGTGTATCTCTGAGCTGTTTTCTAGCTGGTTTATGTTCTCAAGTTGGTGCAGACAACTAGACAGTCTTTGGTGGTTTTTCTGTAATTTAAGTTAAGTTTGTTTCCATCTCAGCATGATAAATGAAATCCTTTTGAAGATACAATGAACTTGAATACATTTTAAAGGCAAGAAGGTCTTATCCACGATTTTGGAAGAGTGAGAGGTTGGAAATGAGGATAAGATTTATTTTATATTTAATTTTTATCATATATTTATTTTGTACAGATATTGGTAATGTATATTTATTTTGTACATTGAATTAACTTTGGATTTAATTTTGTCAAGAAGCAAAGAAGGTAAGTATCGCACACTTTTTTACTTTTATACCTGTGTCAGCAGCTGGGAGGCAGAATTCTGTGATGGGACTTGCAATTGGCAGCCTGAAGATGTAGCTCTTCTCAGTTCTGCTGGTTATAGCATGTTTTATGAAATCTCTTGGTAATTCCAAAAAAAAAAAAAAGTGTTCATTGTACTATCTAAAGCTTCTTTCTTTATCAATAATATATGTAATGGTTTCTCCATGGCATTTTACAGTATGTTCACAGATCAGAAGGATTTTGAAATGACTGAAGCCTTCCCTTACAATTTGTGCACAGTTATGCACTATTAGTCCACGCTACAAAATTGTTGAAGTACTCAGTTTATTTTTTACAGCAGTTGAATGCAAACAATTTTCACTTATGAATGGGATTTCTTCTCACTCTACAGTTGTTTTTTTTTTTAATCTAGCAAAAAGTTTTTCTGGACTTCTTTTACACATATCGTAATTGTAGTGGAAAAATATAGAATTAATAATCTGGAAAGAATTAATGTCAAAAGAAATTAAATAATAACCACGGTTCTTCATATTTTGTCTTGTTTCTCTATAGGAGCTGAAAGCCGCAACTTTTAAATATGCATCTAAAGATGTCCATTCCTAATTTTATCATGTGTAGGATGGACTGAGAAAATCAACAAGCATTTGGGCTGTACAGTCTCTCTCTCATTAATATGTTTTAGCTTCTGGGATGATTTACCCGGAGGATGTATCAAGATAAATGTTGCAATATATTTACATTGACAAGAAAATGTTGTCAAGAAAATTACTTTTTATATATATATGTGTGTGTGTGTATATATGTATGTATATACACTTAAAAAAATACATATGCATGAAAATAGTAAAATGTATATGCTGGTTTGAATTAGTGACATATGTAAGGATTATACATGTATCTGTGAAAGCGTGTGTGTATGTTTGTGTAAATATATACTACTTCTGAAAAAAGTTTATAAAGCTGCTTCTTACCTCTCATTCTTGCCTGAATTCCCAGAATGCCTCTGCCATTGCAGTGTCTTAGTTTCTTGCCTGTTAACTTAATTTTCTATGTATCAGAGACTTCTGCGTTCTGGCAAAATAGTAGGCAGAGCAATGAAACTCCATAAACACCACTGTTTCCTTTATCCTAATCTTTTTAAAAATTATCTCCTGCAGTAGACTCCCCAGCTGAGACTGGGGTTGTTAATTCTCATGGCAATTACAGCCTAAAAAAACCCACAAGAGTAACCATGAATGAAGAATTTTTTGAAAGAATGTCTATGTAAATGATGATTCCTGACCTTGGCAAGTCCCTGCTCCATTACTCTTTTGTTAGAAAAGCTATTTTTAACAGGTTTTAACTTCCTATTATTTGCCACTTCCCAGCAAGTCCGCGAAGTACACGAGAACAGACGTATAGGAGGATTTTTTTTCTGTCTCGTCCAACTGAGTTTCTAATTCAGATATGGATGGAGAGTAAAGATGAGTAGTGTGTTTGACTGTTACTCAGTCTGATTTTCTAGTATTTGTTGGGAAGCAGAGGTCATCCAAGATCTTGGTCCCTCAAATTCTAAAGCTTAGGAAAAGAGTAAAGGAAGTGTGGATCATGAAGGGAATCAACAAATAGCACTCTTAATGTCTCAGCAAAATGTTCTCTTAGTAATATGATTGTTAATAAATTATGGGAATTGTGGGGATTTTTATTTTTTAGGCTCCGTGTTCCAAGGGGAATTGGAAATCCTAAATTTGAATCAAACAAGAAAGTGTTATGCAGCGTGGCTGAGAGTCCAGTTTCTTACAAGGTGGTATGCATGTACCTCTGGTCATGTTTGCTACTTTGAAACTGTTACAGGACTAAGGGATATTTATGCTAAGATTTTGCAATGAATACCTGTAGAAATTTAATCCTTCGTTAATACTGGATTTTGAAAATGACTCCAGAAATAAATTGAAAATTAAAAGTGATATTCTGTAAGGTCAAATATTATGACAGCCGCTCTTTAGATGTGGCCATAAACTCGATCTTCAAATTGGAGTTTCATGCTATTATTGCTGTTTCTAGGTGAATGAATATAATAGCAAAAATAGGGAATTAAAATCACTTTAAGATTGCTAAATATTTATCCTAGAGACAAAGTGGGCATTAAACTGAAAACTAAATGTTTTAAATGTGCTACTGGATATGGAAGTAACTGTTGAAGTAGTTGGTTTGCCCACTTTTGCCATCATCTGCTATTTTAGAATCGTCCTGCTTTTTGGAAGAGTGGATATGAAGTAAAATAGGAATAAGCTGGATAACTAAGATCCACAGTATTTCGCTACTTACTGTTCAGTGGCTTTGCTGCTTACCATTGTGGAGATCAACTATACCCCTTGTTCAGGTAGGCACAACTTGTTAAAGTTAGTGATAGTTGTGACTGGCACTAGAACTGGATCGAAATTCCTGTACTGAGTCTAGAAGTTAAAGATTACCTCTCAAGTCATCTACTGAAGGAAGTTACGTATTAAAAGCAGGAAAAGAACCGTGTTCTTGAAGTCATTATTTTAAGCAGTAGGAAACTCTGTTGAAATGTTCTTAAAGAACATTCTCACATTACCATTTGTCCTCATTAATGCACATTAGCAATACACGTCTGTTAATTCAAATTATATTTTAATAGCCCTCTTACCTGAACAAATTTTGAGGTGAGTTATGTTTTCAAAATCGATTATGTACTCTAATATTTTACTTTCACCCACTGCTTCTGTTCTTTCCATCCCAGAACCAGCAATGTATTTTCTTTTTGGAAAGCATGGTTTTCCAGCCGTTACTCTAATACTTCAGTCTTCTCTACTTGCCTCCTTTTCACTCCTCTCCTGTGTAGTTCTAAACCTTACCCATCCTTTAAAGTTCAGTTTGAGTTCCTGAGAACTTTTTCTGCTTCTGTAGATTTGTATCCTCAAAGAGCTCTCTGCCACAGTCTGCTCCTCAGGTTTTACTTTGCTTTCCTTTGTCTGCTCTGTTCTTCCTCTTCTCCATTTTATCCTCCTACCTTTGAGCTGAGCAGCAAATATCCTTATGATATTTACAGGAGAAGTAGTATTTGGATAGTTCTTTGTTTGGTATTTCCATTGGAAATATCACAAGCAGTCATGTTTCCATGATATTTCCATTGACATTAACTTCAGAACGACTTCCTTTAATCGGGCTTAGGGGGGGAAGAAGCTTCATATTCATTGCCAGCTTTGTGTGTTTGCTTTCTCTCTTTTAAAATGATTTGGTAAATGAACTGGGAGGAAAAAATCACAATCAGTTGGCTTGTCTTTATTCAGATTGAAAACTAAAGCAAATGTAACTTCTGCAGCTATGTAATATTCATATACAGGAAGAATATTTTGAGGTAATTTAAATATTTGTATATATAAAAGCTTAAGGTACTGAAAGAACACATTCAAGGTAAGACAGATGCTAATGTTTGAAAACTAACAACTTATTTCATGTACCAAGCAATTTTAATTATTATCCAGACATGAGATACCTTGGTTTAAGGCCTGACTTGTATAGGATAGTTATTTAGAGCTTTCTGAATAATTAGATTATTTCTTTTGGAGAGAGCAAAAATCATTAGCTATAATTTAAGATTTGGTTCATAGATCTGTATTGTACTAGGAGGGCCTTTTTTTTTAGTGAAAAGTTGTATGAAATCTGAGTTGGTAGGTGAGCAGAAGTGAAAAAAGATACAGTAGAAATCTTCCTACGTAACAGTATGACCCATGCTGGTTTTGATTCAGTTACAGGAAAATGCTGACATTGTTATCCAGCTGTGTGCTGATCACTGTAGTTCTCCAAACGTCAGTCTCCTTGAACATACAGTGCCTGATTTTTGCAGCCTCATTCTCCACATTTATTAGATCGGGACAGATAGCTTGGTATTTGTGGACTTTTCTACCTGTGGTCCTTAAACGTACTTCTGAGTCAAAAACCATGATCTAAACACAGATTGCACAGACTGGAATCTTTTATAGTCAGGTCATTGCATGACAGCAGGTAATGGTAAGAAAAGGGATGAGCAATATCTGGGAAGCTGGTACACCTGGTAGTACTTAACTTTGTTGATGATAATCAACGTACATATGCCATAAATTAAACCAGTGTAAGCTATGTCATGGTGTTCTGAATAAGAATTCTATTTTTTTTAAAAAAAACCCACCCCACACCTGAAATAAAATATTGAATTTAACAATGAGAAAGTTATCTTGTATTAGGACAAAATATTAGTTTTAAGTCTGAAGAAACATTAAGTAGAATGTATTGAACAAGAAATGAGAGTAATTAATTTCATTTAAAATGTGCAGCTGCAGTGCACTATGCCTGGCAGAATGGTTTTGTGGAGTTAGTCAGGATACCTGGGTTCTGTTCTTGGCATTTTCACAAAATTACTGAATTTCTGTAAGTCAGTCAGTCATTTAATCTCTGTAGTTAACTAAAATAACTTCTCTACTTCATGGGAATATGAAATGAATATTAAATTAATGATTGTGGGATGCCAGGAGTAGTGTTGGCTGTACAAATGTTTAGCTAAATCAATGCTTTAGGATGCACATTCGCATAAAACCATACTAGAAAATCAGTTAGAGCCAGCCATGCAGCCTGTTTTAGACTCTGGGTAATATTTTACCTTAATTTGCACCTGACAAGAGTTATAGGCACAAGTGGATTGGAAGTTGGGTGAAATATCACCCAGTTTAAATGGAAAAAGCATTTTATTGTATCAGGTGCTCAGATAAATACCAGTGAATTGAAAACTGAACCATACAGTCTGTTTGAAGTTCCTCAGATTCTTCCCTTTGACTTTGACAGGTGTTTGATTGCTTGTTTAGAAACACTAGTGTCCTGTGATGAATGGAATCTAGCTAACAACATAACCCTATTTTTACCCCCAGGTTCCTGAAACATGAATTCAGTATAACGTAGAAAAAAAAATAGAATAAAAAGGAAGATTAAAATATCTTGTAGTATCGAAACTCCAAGATCTTTTGCAGAATAAGAGTTTTATTTTTTTTTTTAAAGCAGCTTTGGAATTTTTTTGAATTTTACTTTGACTCTTACCTAGTATTTTTGAAGTTTCTTGAAATCCTCAGAAGTCCAACAGTTCGTGTGAATACCTAGCCATTGCAAGGAATATTTGAAGGAGGCTGCTAAGGAGCAGGAACACTGTTTTTCCAGAACATAGTTAGGAAAACGTGATTAGATAATGATAAGATGAGGGTCTTTTTGAAGCCTAGATGCTAAGGAGCTGTGAAAGCTTTGGCTGAAGAGACTTCTGACTCTGAGATGCTTCAGCCTCTTTAGCAAACTTACTCTGCATCTTTTTATGCAAAATGTGCTGTCTTTACATTAACATTCTGCAATGTTCTTACATGCTTTTTAATCAATTTTCTTTAATGAGAAGATAATTATGTTCCTATACATTTAATCTGACAAATCTGACTGAAATTGGCTAACAGTTCAAAAAATTCTTTAGGAACCTGCATGCAACCCACAGACCTTCTTTCCTGAGAAAAGTCAGCCATGTTATTGGCTCAGATTATTTTATGTTTGTTCTTTGCTTCTCGTTAATTTGTCCACCCTTAATGATGAAATAAGCCCCAATATTTGCTCTTTGAGATGTGTTGCAGTGGCTTACCTGCTTCTTTTCTGTTGGCTGTTTTTCAGGATTGTATTTTTAATTTTACTTTTAGCCAGTATGTTGAATGGTGAGAAATGATAAATTCTGTGAATCAATTTTCAGGTAATCTATCCTGAGCGCTTTATTGGCGGCATAATATGATTCAGAATCAGAAAAAGCCTGTGAAAGTCATAGGTGACAGGGATAGTGTTTATTCATTAGAAACACAAATGTCAGCAGTAGGAGGACTATTTTAAACACTCCACCTCTCTTGACAAAGTTGTGACAGCTGTGCCAGGTTCATGAAACCTGTAAACTCACAGGACAGCTTAATTAAAGACCAAGAAGATTTGTATTTGAGAGGAAGAAAAAGTAGTGACAGACACAGCTGAAAATCAGAGATGTGGATAAGCTGAATATAATGCTTTGACAAGATACTCTGAATTTACTCCTTTATCTTTTTCTTAACCCTTCTAGTCTTTGGTTGATCACTTCCCCACCTTCTACTTCTAGAGCATGTCTGCACACAAGAGTGAGATTTTTCATGTAGTAACTCTCTCCTGTTTGATTTAAAACATGTGCAAACAGTGTTACTACAGTAGAATCCTTCTCCTAGGATTACCTCCAGTAAAACTGAAGAGATCAAGGTCATCTAAAAGAGCTTACACTCTCTCTTTACCTCAGTTGGAAGGTACTTTGTAAACTACTATAAATTTTAAACTTCTAACTGGAAGGATGCCCAGCAAAACTCTTTGAGTGATCAGATTAGTTTACATTAGAATTTCTTTTTACCAAAAAAAAAAAAAGTGCTGGAAGCTATAATTTAGGCATTTGTTTAATCAAAAAAATAACTTTTTGTCAGAAAATGAAGAAATGACAAAAATAAAATCATATAAGATGTAATTTAAGAAGGAGAAGAAAAAAAATAATCTAGCACCGCACTGTAACAGGATTTACTTATCAACCACTTCCCAGATGCAGTAACTGTCATTTAGGCCATGCCAGTGACTGGTCTTATGCCAACCTAATACAAGTTGGTTCCACTTGTCACCCTTTCAATTTCCCAGCTGGACTCAGTTTTAAAGGGCATATTAGCATTATCAAAGTAATCTTTAAGATGTGTATTGGTTTTCTTTTTAAATCTGTCTTGTTTCTAAATCATATTAGTGGAAAAATAATGAAATGCTGGAAAGATAAAAGGAATGTTATTATCTTCATATGGCATCAGATGTAATGCTCTCAAATTAAATGCATTCTCTTCTCCTTTCATAAGAATGTGAAATATCTTCTCCAACACATGGCAATAGAAAGCACTTGCATAAAGAGTGCTGGAGAATCACTTTTGCAGTCAGAAATTCGAGTAATATATATCTCTGGTTATTAACGTAATATTCATTCAATTATATGAAAAATGTCATTCCTTATTAACTTTAGGAGACCCTATTTTTAATTCCAAATTTTACACTCTAAAATAGTGGAAAATAATTAAAATAATTGAAAAGCAATGTCTGTCTAAATACTATTAAGAAAATAAGGTTATATAAATACCTAAGTAATAGATGGAAAAGCAGAGAATATCTTCTATTCTATCTCTTTTATAAATTCTGTCTAAAATTAATTTTGTTAGGCTTTTTGTATGACCTTTTTGAAATTGTAGTGTTGGGGAGGCCTTGTTGGTAGTGAGGTTCTGTTCAGATAATGTATTTGCTCTTCTTTCTTCTGTTCTTCCTGAGGTAATTAATGGAAGTCTTTTGGTTACCAGCGGTGTTATTAGAGGTATTATTCATAAATATCAAGGCTTGTGTAAAAGAGAAATTGAAAATAACACCGGAGACAGGAAGTGGAATTTGAAAGGAAATGATGAACAGAATAGACACCTTGCAGCAACCATCAAGAAAATTGCTACTACCGGAGCAGTTCATTAGTGAAAGAATGTTCCGTGAACACAACTAGCAAGGAACGATGTCCTCCATTTGTTCTTTCAGATAAGGTGAATGAGTTGATGTTTAAGGTAAAGACTGCTGGAGGAGTGGGTGTAATGAGATGGAGGTTACACTGGGGTGAGAAATACAACTTTTAATTGTGGTGAAGTCTAGTAAAAGGTGGAAGGGAAGAGAAAGACCTGCCTCCATTTAAACAATACCGATAAAAGTAAACTTGCTGTAGTCTGTGCTCTGTGTGTAACTCTGAAGTGCTGGAGTGCAGGTAAAATCACAGTGCAAGGGGAATGCCAGGGTCATCTGCTGCATGGCAATTTTTTCCCCTGTACCTCAGACCACACGTGTTCTGTAGTCAGTTCACTCACCTTCAGTCTTTCTTGCCCTTGTAAATATGGAGGAACGACTTGAATTCCACAGAAATTGCTGGAAAACTGGATTTAATTTCTATAGTTATTTGGAGTTCTATATTTTGGTCCATTCTGTATGGGAGTTAATGTTACAAATACAATACTTTAATATTTCCTTCCTCTTTTGTCATTTCCCCTTTCTTTTCCTCTTTTTTTCCTCTTGTATCCAAATGATCTGTTCCCATCCTTTATAAAATATCCTCTTTTGCCAATTATTTTATAGCTGAATGGGCTTCCAGTCTAGCTGACTATGCAGCTACGTAAATAGTTTCACCTGCCCAGCACAGGACGGTGAGAAGTAGTTGGAAAGGGAAGAGGATGCTGACCTCTTCAGCTGATGCAGGTGGTATTGCTGCTGAATTTCCAGCCACAAATACCCTCCCATTACTTTCCTTCAGACATTCCCTTCTTCCCCTTCTCTGAGCATCATTCTCTGATTTTGAAAGCAGAACTTTTCTTATCAAGAAAACAAATCATTGCTTGCTTTATTTTAACCTTTCCTGTCACTTCCCAGATCATTTAATGACGTGAAATTTTATTTCATCTGTCTATCCATGTATAAAATTATCTAGCTAAAGGGTACTATTTTTTTCTGCTCTGTTGTATCATTATACTTTCCCATGAGTACCTTGAAGTAAGTAGAATTTTGCCAATAAAATACCAGGGCTAATAAATATTGGTGATACTTAGTCTTACTTTGATTGACTAAATGTAAAGGAATTGAATTCCTAGAAAATTGATAGGAAATCTGCTGGTTATCTTTACAGTATTGATTTGCATCTAAAAAAAAAATATTCAACTTCAATTACTATTACTTTTAAAAGCATGGATTTTTTTTTATGTTTTCAGTTTTCCTCTCCAAAACATAGGAGAAATGTGAAATTAAGGTACCACAAGTCAATCAAAGATTAATAGAATTACAGAGGTGTTTGAGAAAAATATTACAGAGTTATTCATTACTAATTTACAGGTGCAAATTCTGTTCCCATCAAAGATGATGCTTCAACTTAATTAATTTTAATTTATGGAGTATGCTGGATGGCACTGCTTGAGAGGGCATATATTTGCTTAGCAATATTACCTCTTAATGCCACTCTGGAGGGTGGCGATCTAAACGGTTTTGCATCGTCACATGCAACTCTTTCACCCAGTACAGGAAAAATTAATTTCAAAGCACTAGTCATATTAATCTGAAGGCACTCTTGTGTTTTTAGAGCAACTGTCTTAATCTGCTTCAGAAAAATCGGTGTACTTGTTATCATATTTGAGCAATACATTATGCGTATGTGCCAGTAGTTTCCACAGAGTCAATTTCATATTGCCTTGATTGCATTTGAATACTACTTGTTCTCCTGAGAGCCTGCTTGGATTAGATTTATGATAATTCTCATATCACATACCCATGAAAGGTGAAATTCAGTGTTGCTGGGAAGGTTGATGCACCCTGTATTTGCCTTTAGAGAGCTCCTGTTTATTAAGTTGCACACAAACCACTGTACTGGGAGCAAAACTTTTTTCCTTAGCTCAGCCCTGCAGTACATGACCATAAATTTCATAGAATATCTTGCCAAAGTAACCGTCAGTCCTGCGTATCAGGCACCAGAATCTAATTTTCTCTGCAGCTTTCATGTTGCTGATCCCTGTCACATTACTCAGCACATAAGATTTCCTTTATGTTCTGGAGCCATATGTGATTCCTCTTGATTTCTCCTTAGGTTTCAGAAGGATTTATTCTAGATGTGGGATAATATGAGATGAGACTGAACTGAGATATATTATAGATTACAGAGCAGGAGAGCATTTGAGGGATGTGTGGGTGGGGAAAGGAGACACTTGTGTGCTGATTCTGAACATTACCACACTGTTCTGTGTATGAGGTGTGTGGCAGTGTTGCCTATAGCGGATCATAGTAGAGACAGAGCATTTGGCTTGATAAAAGTGTCTGCTTTCTTGAGAAGTGTTAGGGTTTGTTGCTTCGCTGTCTTCAACTACAGTTTAAATGCAGCAGTGCTGCCCTCTGGGCAGAATTTTGAATGTTACAATGATTTTGTGTTGAGGGTCAAAAAGAGAGGAATGACTCCATCTCTCTCGAGCTGTGCACTTTTATGTACACACTGGGTAAATGATTTTCTTTTTATTGTTATTTTAATGTTTATGCTTCCATTTGCTTTCTCATTGCATAAATAGCAGCAGATGAAAAGTCATTGAGCAAATGGAAGAGAAAAATGTCTCTCTAGGGTTGACTGGGCTCATCAGGGTAGAGTGAAGGTCAATTTTCTGGCCCACTGTTGACAGTTGTTTAAATACGAGAATGCTATGTTTGGCTCAGAATAGGCCATGGTCCACAGACAGCAGATATGAGGAAAAAATTTTGAGAAGTGTCACTGTGTGCTTGCTGGTACTTAGACTAACTGTCTCCTCTTGGCCCTCCGTTGCAGACAGGATAACAGGGTAAATGGATCTTTGGCCATACCATTCTCATGTTTCACGGTTGGGATGCTAGTTTCTCCTTTATGAAGTCTTTGCCATATCAACATATGTTTATGTGTACATGTGTCTGCCTGTGTCCCAAGAGGAGGCATAGTTCTGCATCTCTTCACAGTGCCAGTCCTTGTCTCTGTCTTCAGCCTTCTGGCAGACTGGTCTCAGACCATTGCACTTGACTCTGTGTTGTCCCAAGGTACGCTAGCTGGGTAATGCTGGGAACTTTGGAGACTGAAGGCAAGGATGTTCAGAAAACATCACAGCTTTTACAAGAATTGCTAGTTACCTGGTAGTCAAAAATAACATTGGCTGGATGATAGTAAAGTAGCGCTCTGTCAGTTCAGAGAAACAGAAAACAAAGGTTTAAATTTGGCAACGGTCCTGTTCCAATGTACAAAATAATTTTGCATGCAAAGTGGTGGGCAGAGTCATCAGAGACTGATTTTGGAGACAAGAGAGCTGGAAGAAACTAGGGGAAAGCATTGGGAGCTTGTCTTTGAGGAACTATAGGAATAATTGCTGGAATGGCTAGATGATACCAAATCCAGGGCAGTAGATGCTGAATTTGAGTTACTTGAATATTTGTAGCGTTATAAAAATGTTGGTCGCTTTTGTAGTTGAGAGGTGTACAGCTGTCTCAGATCCTCACATTAATGCCAATACATAGACAGAGTATTTTAGGCTTAGCACATTTTCTTTGTTGATCCGGCATTTTTCTTGCTTGAAAGGATTGAGTTAAGCAACTCTACTTTGATCCTAATACATTTAGTTTTTAACTTTTTTTTTTTTCTGGGTAGAAAGAGAAGATTGTATGAATGGATTAATAATAATGATAGAATAATGAACAATTAATAGTAATAATTTGCTTTACTGCGCAAGGTGAGGTGGTATTATCCAAAGATGAGCATTACCTCAATACAACCCCTGTTGAATTCACAAGTGTTGCTTTTTGGTTGGCTTGAAGTTTTGCTAGGGGTAAGATACTTCAGGTCTACTTATCCTCCCACCAGACAGCTGACAGCAGCTTTAGCAGATGCTGAAGAATCTTCTCCAAATATCTTTAGCTGGAAAGAGAATGACTTCACCCTTTCCTTCTTCCCCCAAGCCCTAAGGGAAATTTGGAAGTCCTAGAGAAGACCACAGAGTACCTAGAGTATTCTACAGTCTGTAGTGGAGTTGGAGACGTATAAAAACCGCATGTGTTAGCTGGAAGAAAAGAAATTTAAGGCGGCTAGCGCTTCTGTCCTTTTGTCCAAAGTTTGTAATTATAATTCTCTTCTGTGGTCTCATCTTGTAAAAGTTTTAAGATGTGGTTACCAGTCTGGATTCTCCTTTTCTTTTTGTCTGTCTGATTTGTCAGATATTTAGCTCGCCAGTTACAAAAGTCAAAAATCCAGCTCTGAAGGAGAGCCTCACCGTGCTTATCTCGCTGAGTATTTTTCTAACTCTGTTGGGCTCATGGTGTTGGAGTTGTTTGAATAATAGCATCAGGGTGGCTGAGTCGGTGCCCCAATTTCTGCCTTTCTCCACTCCAAACGTAGTGAATGATCCTCAGCTCACAAAGGAGGGCAGATCTAAGGGCCCGAAGGCAGGGAGGTCGCTAGCTTAGGGGACTGTAACTGTTGCAGTTCAAGATGCTGTTGTATATCATGCCACTGGTAATTTGAAGTGGGAGCTTCACTGCTGGTCAGTAGCAAGCTGTTTTGGGTGTTGAATAGCAGCTTCTTGTCTCCAGATTCACAGATGGGATTGTGGATGTCCCATTTCTGATGGTTAGCATTGAAAAGGAAGTTTTGTAAATGATTCTTGGCAGGAGTACTCATTACATTTCTATTGAGTTTTATCTCCACAGCTGAGTTTTCCTTTGCTTTTTCTCTCTACCATGCAATTAAATGGATGACCATCCTATGCAGAAGGAAATGCTTCTATTAAAGATGAAAAGAGCTGAGAGTGAAGCCAGCCACACAGAGCACTAGGTTTTATGCCAGCTTTACTTCAGTTTTCAGAAAAAAATGCATATATGTTATGTATTCCTGGTCTCTGAGATACCATATTCTCATAAAACACCTGCTCATAAATGTATTGCATTCTTAGATCAACCTTTTGGACTGGAAAAATATTCTTTCTCTAAAGGGAAAAAAAGGTTCTCAGTTTCTAACATTGGATAATGAGAGCATATCTGTTGCTTTGCTGACAGCAGTAAATATCTCCTGTAGTGTTCTTTATTACCATTTTAATAGCAGTACTCCCAAAGCTGACTAGACACTGCATTTTGTTTTACAAGAAACTGTTCTGAGAGAGACTCTATTGATTAGAGAACCCTGCTATATTTGGCAAAGTTATCATCACATGTCTGTGAATCCATGTTTTCTTAAACTGTTTTGAAAATATAAATATTTGGAAATGAATAAACAAACCTGGATATCATTTAAGCTATGCTTTTACCCATATATGTGATGTGTCCTTAATTTTTTGCTAAGCATAAATTAAAAAAATTAGAAATTTGACTCAGGAGAATGTTTTCAAAATCCTGGAGAATTCACTGTGGACTTTCCTGGCTTTTGTGGAGAATGGGGAAGTTTTCAGGCCGTTTTGGAGCTCTGAATTTGAATTTTTTCCTTTTTTTTTTTTTTTCTTAAACTCTTGTGAACTGGAGCAATTGAAGTTAAACAAGTTATTCCAAGATGCATTGCTTAATTTTGGAAAATTTTCTAAATCAAAAAAGCCATCGTGCTGCTTTTCCTGTGAGACTTGCAGGCATAGAAGTCATCACTGCCTGTCTCTCATATCTTTCCACAAAGTATGAAAAGAAGTTTGATGATGTTCTATTAAGTTTGCCACAAAGTGTTGGTTAACAATATTGGAATGAGTGTAAAACTGAAGCAAATGTTATGGCTTTCTGTGATACTACTAAATACTTATTTCTACACAAGTCTTTTTGATAGCCTATGATATATTTAGCCAAAGGTCAGACACATTGCCCATGGAAATCAACTGCTGTAAATGAAAGCAGACCATTAGCTGCTTAATTTTTTTTTTTTTCATATTTATTATCCATTATGAACACATGACTTTGTACTTAAAATATTTAATCTATGCTCATCAGAAATCTGAATTTAACCGTGACTTGTGTGTAATTTGCCAATAGGTGGCATGAGTGCATTACTAAGGTTTACAGGTATAAACTGCAAATAACTGCTTATATTTAAGTTTCTAAAGATGCAGCAGAAGGCACTGTTAGCAGTTACCAATTCCTGTATAGTTACAACTGGCTGAAATCTGCAGTCTGAGTGATGCATGTTGCCAATGATGAATGAAGTATTTTTGTTACAGAATTGAGAAAAACCAACAAAGTTAATGCATAATAGCTATATGAAACAGGAATGAAGTTAATGCATAGTAGCTATGTGAAAAAGGAATGACCTGAAATAAACCGCAATAACCACACAGCAGCATGAGAAGAAAAAAAAATAAAGGCATTTTCTTATCAATTAATAAACATTAATTTATGGCTAGTCTTAAACAAAAACCAAACAACGTAACCAACAAAAAGCTCAAACTGCTTTAGTAGAGGCCAGATCAATGCAATTGAAAAACAAAAAAAGTTTATTTTAAATTCTGTAGCACTTTGAAAATAAATCTCTCCTGTGCATAGGTAAGAGGAGTTTACTAAGAGGAGCTGCATGATAGAAGAGTGATAGTTTAGGTGGAAACTGTGGAAATGATGTGGTAATTTATATGGAATTGCAGCCATTGCATTCCTACCTCAGTTAGCTACAGACTCTAATCCAGTCTGATGCCTCTCCCATCTCCAACCTCGTCTGGTGGCCCTGAGAAAACCCCATACTGAAGATCCAGCAATCAAAGCAGTTCACTGTCCTCTTCTGCCCTAAGCATTGGTGCAACACTGACCTGAAGCCAGTCGTTTCATATTGGCACACAGATTTCTAGGTTTGTATGTAGAATTAAGAAAACACTCGTTTATGACTAACATAAGCAGAGTGAAATATTTGCCTTTTCTGTGTTTTTTTTTCAGAACTTTCTCAAGTGTTTGCTGGCTGTGATTTACACAGATTGGATGACTTTCTGGATGTGATCTATGGGTTGAAGAACAGTTACAAGACTGCAAAAATTCTCATTTCAGTTTCTTCACCCTGCATCCCTGACTGGATGCTCCATTTCTTCATGGACCAGGTAATTATCCTGTATTTGTTGATCCACAGTGTGTGAGTATGATAAGGAAATTCTGTGAGTTAGAGCAGGTATGGGTCTATCTTAGCCTTTTGTCATATTTATGAACTGGCAACCTCCAGGATGGCAGCATCCACTCTTCTAAATGTATGTATTTTCTTGTTCCTTCTTGGAATATAAGTATCAGAACAGGATTCAACTTTTCATACTAATTTCATACAATACGCCTTAGAGGACAGGGAGTTAGGCACTATTTAAGATTTTATTTTTATTTTAATCACTTTTTTTTTGCAATTGTATCTGGAGTTCTGCTTTGCATGAAGGTCTTCCTGTCCACTCTCTATACTCAGAATTGGTATTACTAATTGAGTAAATACGAATTACTCAGTCCATCGACTACTTGCAGGTTGTTGCAGGGTGGGAGGACTTGGCATGGATGGGGCTGTTTAAGGCTAAGTATTAGATATGTTAGTTACATGACACACAGAAGCTGGATCTTTCTTTGTTCCTAACTGCATTTTCCCATGTCTTTAGGGAGGGACATGATACTGCAGGAGAAAGATATTGCTTAGGTGTTTCCATTCCCTCCCTTCTCCTTCCTTCCTTCAAGTCATACAGATCCCAGACTATTAAAATCACCAAATGATTGGTGTCCACCAGTCTGAAGAAGTTAGGCATATACTTTCAAGGTGTAACAGTTGCCACTGCTCTGTACTGAGCTTGTCCCACAAAAGAGTATAATACTGAAAATACTTCATCAAAGGCTGAATATATGAGAGAAAAGAGACTGAATAAGTTAGCAGTAGTACCCAATAGGTCTTTGACAGCCACGTGAGATTGAATTGAAGGGTGTATTTCAAGGGCACTAATTCCTAGTCTTTGCTTTTGTGAGACCAAGAGTTTTTCCACTTGTAATCACAGGACAATGATCTCACTCGTATTCTCAATGCTGTCTCATTAGGTCATCTTTGAGAAGAGAATGGCACACTGCTTTAAACACAGATGCCAACAGGTGTGGTCTGTAGGTAGTTTATGTCCAAATGTTGCTAACATTAGAGTAGACTGAAAAATGCCCACAAAATGTTTAGAAACATTTCCTTAATACAGACAAAATTTCAGTCTCCATGTGATAGAAATAATAGCACTGCAAGGAATATGAATTACCATCATTCATCTCAGTGGGATGCTGATTTCTGAAGGCTAAGCACTGAGTTCAATTTTTTTCTGTTTTTTCTCAGTTTAACATGAGGATTTTCAGAGGTGGTTTTGAAAAAGCAAATATTCATGAGTTTTTAACCAAAAAGTAATTAAAACTGTAATAAAAATAAGCTTGCTAGAGATCATTATTCTGGGCTTATGGTCAGTATTTAGTATTAAAGACTTGCAGTTTTAGCTGTCCTACCTCTAAAAGCCTAGTAGCAGGGGCAAGATAGCAGAGAACTAGATTGCTCTGTAGGGCACTATGTTTTCTCTAATGTACCATGAAAAACTCACATTAATGACACATGAGTTGGTTCAACTAACCAACTTAACTTCTTGAATTTGTTTGGTTTTTTGTTGTTGTGGGTTTTTTTGTTTGTGGGGTTTTTTTTGTTTGTTTGTTTTGTTTTAAATAATTCAGTTTTTATCCTTGGAATATCTACAACATTGTTTTGTTTCATTTTTAGGTAAGGTGATTTTAGCTGTAGGATGCATGATTTCCACAGCTAGTATCATTGAATTAAGAGAGCTCCATAATCCATAGAATCTGAAATGGTTTTTTTTAGTTTTGTTGCTCAACAAAGAAGCTTACGTCACTTGAACTCAACAAGAGTTAGTTAAAATGTATCCCAACATGTCCTGTCTTTGTAATAATAATATCTGTTTATATGGAGCCAAAATGTCGTATCTTTGGAGGACTGTTTAAATTGGTGGTAAAACTGTGTTCGACTTCCTCTTTTAACCAGAATTCTTTGTTCTTTATCATGTCCGATGCAGAAAAGTTAAGTGTGAATCATAAATTGATTTCTTTGGCTAAAGAGTAGAATAATCCATTTTGTTTATTTCCATCGTTGTCTTGGAGAACAGCTTCTCATTAGCAGTGGAACAGAGAAATGGTGCCGTGTACTGGGGAGGGAGAGATGTTGTTGGTCCGAGCTTCTGCAGGGGCATAAGACCTGAAGGCAGATGGCTTTGTGCTGCCTAACAGAAGGTCATGCTCTGCTGGGATGTGAGTAATATGGGGAATTTGTGGGCCAAGCTCAGGCTTTCTTCAGATGCTGAAGAATCTTGGAGGGCTTCCTTCATACCTGCTTGGATGTCCCATCCAAGGGGCTATCTGCCTCCAGAAGAGAATTCAGACCTTGGTGTTGACTGCGTTGAGGATTTTATCTGGCCTTTTGTAATGTCTAGTGGACAAAGAAATTGGGGACCTTCTGTCTCCCATCTACTAAGCACTTAGACTGTAGATCTAGGCCTAATGGCAAGCTGGTGTTTTGAATGTTACCAGTAAATATGCTTTCATTTTATTTTCCAACCTTTCCATCAACTTTGCTATTTTTCTTGAGTAGAGGTTCATATAATTTTGTAACATAGAGAATAGAAACTAATATGTGAAATATTCCTTCTCTTAACAATACTGAAACTACTGGACTTGCAATTATTTTACATCTGTTATTAAGCTTGACCCCTACCTGTTGCTGGCTAATGTAGTGCTGGTGACTTTAACAGCTGAATTATGTCAGTTTATACCACCTGAATCCCTGGCCCATAGATCAAGCCCATTCACACAGTGGAAAAACAGTGGCATGAGCCCCGGGCTGTAGGTTTGGCCTGCAGACGGTAAAGGCAATAGTAAGGCACTCCCAGAAAATCAATGCCTGGGAGACAAAACTTGACATCCACAATCCTTCTGTGCCTGTCACGTTCCTTGGAAGGGATGATGTGAGTTAGTCCAGCACCTACCACGGCACACAGGCAGATCAGCACCGCAGTGCTGAGCATCCCTGGGGAGCAGTGGGGCTGCGCCCAAATGGGAGACAGCTCCCTGCAAGAAAACAGTGGCATAACACGACCTAGTGCTTGGAAAAACGAAAAGCGAAGCAGGGATTTTATTTGTCTAGGCTAAGCCTCCTGCTGCAAATTTATAGGCTTTTTAACTTGCTGTGCTACCTGTCAGTCTCTGAACAGATGCACAGCCTTCAGGCTCTCAGAGCTTGCCAGCAACTGGCATCCTGCTGGGAACTGTAGGAGGACTTTCAGTATGAAGCAGGGCAACCTAATAATAGCGCAAGAATACATTGAAGCCAATGCTTGCACAAAGAAGTAGAAAAAGGGTAACCTGTAGTTCTGTTTCTTTTTCAGCCAGCAGAAGGACGTATTGGGAAAAACCGTAGGCCATTGACTTGAGCACTTGCTTGGCAGCAGGATGCCGAATACCTTGGCCAGAATAACCAGATGTTTGAATTTCCCTAAAGCTGAAAGAAGCCATAGATATGTAAAAATAAACTTTTCTAAGCAGGCATGCTTCTCGGGCTGTTAAAAATTTACTAGGTCTAATTTACTATTTGAGTAAAAACAGAAGGTAGAAAAGTATATCTGTATGAAACACGCATTTTTATTTTTCTTGGTATTATAACTGTGCATTTTGTAGTTCTTTACCTTAAAAGTTCCTAAGGGTTCAGTTCAATTGGCCGGTCATAAGCCACGTGTTATTTGAATGAGGGACGCAGCATGGGGCTGATCGATATGACATGAGGCTGTTGATAGACCATTTCTTTCTGATACTTCAGGAGGAGGCCTGCCCCTGTGATACCATAGGATATCTTATGTGATGGTAAAGGTGCATGAGTCAGCAACTAAACTGAGCCTTGATATTCCATAATGAAAAGCTGGGTAGAGCGTAGGAGACTGGGATGCTGGGCTGAGAAGCATCTTTTTGATGTGATATGCTTGGCAGATGTAGTGACCAAAGAGGTGGATTTTGGTTTGTTTTTGTGTTGTTGTTGTTCAGGACATGGCTGGGGGTGTACAGCTGCTCTAGACTTTTATTTTTTGCCAAAAATTAGTTCTTTTTAGAAAAAAAGAAATAATGTTGAGATTAGAATTGACAAGACATGACAAAAGAGAAATCATTATTAATGTAAGCATAAGAAGACTTTAATTTTGGCATTTCAAGCAATAATGGGAATTCTTGATCAGAAACACCATCTGCAAAGGCAGAATTTCCCTCAGCTGGCAATGGTAAATTGAGCAATGGTAAACAGTTCTTTATTTCTGTTTCTGGAAAGAACCCCACAAATTATTCATTGGTAAAGATTATTCATAAATCTCTCATTTTTTTTGCTCCTTCTTACCTGCTAGCATCCTATGTATTAGGAAAGGACTAGAGCAAATTTATTTTCCAGAACTGAGGAGAGGGAAATCCTGTCTCCTGTGAGGCGGAGTGGAAGTGGGGATCAAAGTACAGCTTTGGGCAGAGCAGGATTGAGATGAAGTCCAAAAACGCCCCCCATACTGACTGATTTCCAGGAGGGCCACATTTCAGTCGAGACAAACAGTTTAGGAAAACATCACTAACAGTGCTCAAAGTTACTGTTGGACTGCAGCTTTTTCCTTTTGGGAATTTTGCTCGGGAATTGATGAAAATTTATGAGGAAAATATCCTAAAAGGCCTATAGTGTCAAGAGTGAGAAACTACGTGCTGAGACTGTTGTTCTTAAGTTTCAACACATATGGACTCCCATCTTCTTTGGTGCGAATTATGCCTTCCTAGAGCCTCAAGCAGCAGTTTTGTGCTGCTATTACAAAGATGACTGGTGGTTAAAAAAAAAAAGTTACTAATGCTGCTTCCTGCAGCTTTCTCTCAGACCAGAGAATTGGATTTGGTTAAAAATATCCCCCCATATGCTTGGGGGGGGGGGGGGGGGGGGGGCGGGGGGGACCATAGACTCTCCAGTATTTTCAAGGCCAATTAATTTTTTAATTAACAGAAGTATACTTGAAAATATAAAACATTCATTTGTGGAAATTGGTCTGTTTCCAGTTATTGCTGGATTAGTTTGGCAAGTCATATAAGTAGGAGACGAAATTCTCATGCAGAATGATAAATTGTTTAACTTCCATGGAAGTATTTAAACTAATTCTTTTTACTTTAGATTTGGCTGTGTTTTGTTGTGTTTAGATATGCACCGTATCTACTGTTTTGATTAGAGAGTATAATTAATTTGAAATACGGTTTCATTATGGTTTTCAGTGCTTGATTCAAAATAACTTATAATTTCCATCAATTTCTTAAGCTTTTTTCCTAAATGGCTGTTAGTTTGACTCCTGCAAAATAATCAGGCACAATCTCAGTAACAGGAATGTGCAAGCACATGCTCATTCTGTGAAGTTGAAATAATATAAAAGTATTTAGTGATGGTTTAGTTCACTTGTAAATTGAAAGAATAATCAAAATGTTTTGCAATTTGCAAAAGTTCACGTATTTTTTTCTATAATTTGCTTTATGTATATTGTTACTAGTGTAAAAAAAAGAGTTTAACTTATGCCGCCAAAATTAATGTCAAAACTAATTGACCTTCATAGGCAGATAATTTTATGCTTCTTTGAACATGGTCTGTAGGATCACCCCATGGATCTTTCATTCATTTCACTTTTCAGAAACTACTTTTTCTGTAAAAGCTCCTACCGTAACTTCACGGAATAAAGAGGACAATAATGGTAGTCTTAAAATTTCCAGCTTTTTTTTGGTTGCAGAGTAGTCATTGAGCTGCATGGAACAGCTCGTGTTGCAAAGAAAAAACTGGGAGGCTTCCACTTGAAATGGGTTTTGCAAAAAGTGAAGTTTTATTTAATATGAAGAGTGTTCTAGTTCTTTTTAGAGGGGTTTTGATGCGTTGAGTATCTGAAGTGTTTTCCCCAGTTTGGTTTCTTTGCTTTACACATTTACACAGAGGGAAAAAGTAGTTTGCATTTACATTATAAAGGGCAAAGAAAAAAATAAAAAAAGACTAGATCCTGAAACAAATGCATGGTCAATAAGACAAAAAATAAACTCCTAAATTTTGGAAAGATTTCACGTTCTATTAATAACCCTTTAATTTCTAGATTCCTCTGAAAAGATGTCACTGGCACTGTGCTGCTGTTGTAAATATACATCGCCAAAATCATATCAGCTTGTTTTCAGCATGATACCTCAATGCCACTGTAACAAGGCACAAAGGTATGACTTGTTTTGCCTGACAGCCAGGTGACGAAGAGCTCTAAGCAACGTGCCCTACCCTATGGACACAATTTCTGCCCTACTCAAGTTAGCAATTTGGAAAACAAGTACAGTGATGATTCACTAATTAAAAAAAAAAAAGCAACAAAACAAGAAACACACCCTGTTGCATTTAATGAAATATGCTTAAATTATAGCAGAGTCATTTCTTTATTGCATTTGCAATGTCATATTTATCGCATCATCTTTATGGTTTTATAACTAAGGATTCATTGTGGTTTCCGCTGTACATCCAGTTATTCAGGAGTTCATAATTCAGCCCACTTAATTTGTAACATGCTGAAACTTGGCAAATAAATTGTCACTCTGTAGGCAAATTAAATGGCTTCGATTGATTAAGCCTTTTTAAGCTGTGATGATGAAAATACCCACAAAGGGCCAGATCTAAAAAGTATGTAGGTGACAAAATTCCCCGACTCTGACAAACGTTTGTAAACTTCAAGCAGTGGAATTCAGAATCACAACCTGAGCCCTCAGCTGGGACACTGCACCAGAAACATATAGGACTGTGTGTCTTCATGCAGTGACACCCGAGGTCTCCGAAGGACAGGATCAGAGACCCCTGCTTAGGGTAGGACATACCTGCATGAGCAGGCCTACAGAGGAAGACTTTTGGAGTACTTTATAATAAAAAGATGCTCATTGCAGTAAGGAGAAGATCCAGTTTGAATCTCCCTTTCTAGTCTGAGGGATATGAACTTCTATCTTGCTGTTTTAGAAGAGTATTTAATTATTAGTCTACACACAATGCTGGTACAGATATAGCGAAGTTCCCCACATATCTGGTGTTGAAACTCTGTACTGCGTATGGGAGTTTATTAGATCAGGAGGAGATAGGCAAGCAGAGAGAGCCTGGTTTGATAATCTAGTAGTTATGGACACAGCATACAGCTGGGTGGGGAAGTCAAGGGTTTCACAGTTGCATGGGGTACATAGTTGTATTTTTTTAAGGACTTAATATGTATAGATAACCTAGATTTACATTTTTAATGTGATTAATGTGATTGCCAAATAGCCACCTGTGCAGCAAGGAGCCTTGATAAACTTTCTTTAACCTCTTGTCATACAAAAAGTTCGGAGCACAAAGAAGAACATTCCGTATCTCTGCCTGCCAAACGTATCCTTGGCAAGCTATCCCTTGAACAATTCTGATTTGTTTCCATTTAATTAATGAACACTTTCCTGCTTTGTGATTATTGTCCTTGCCTGAAGTTGTTCCCATTATAGAGATGAATAAATAGTTCTCGACATCAGTTTCTACCTGCTTTGTAATTTGTTACACCATCAGGGACCTGTAACTTGTCCTTGCTTTTAGCGTCTACTAATTCTGCCTAATCTTGTTTCTTGATTTTTCTCATTTATATGATTTCTGTTTTGTCCTTCACAGTTAAAAAAAGTATAGATCTTATCACCGGTGTTCTTATTCATTTATGTGGAATGTACTTCCTTGGTTGAGGTAGGAGGTCTCTGCCCTCCTCATTCTAGTACCTTTTTCAGGAGCTGCTTGTGCCACATAAACGTAGGAAAGGAAAGGCATAAATTGTCGCAGACATTTTCTGAGTACAGGAAAGGAATCTTCTACTCATTCGCCTATTTTGCTGTGAATTTTATATCTATTCGCACCTCGGTGATTTTCCTTTGAATGTTTTCTGTGAAGTTAGTTTGTAAGGCCTTTGGAAGTGGAGGCCTCGAGTATGGAGTGAGCAGGCTTCAAACCCAACATGTGATTTACTTGTCTCTTAAGCGTGAGGAGTAACAAAGAGAGTAGAGGGGCTTCTGCATTGGCTGGAGCACGTTTCTGGGGATTGTTCAGTGAGTGGTTGCCAACAACAAGCAGAACTGTGCAGTATTTCCATTTGTAAATTATCAATAAATGACTACTACATTCAACAGATAAATTATTCACAAAGAAACCAGCAGGTTCTAATCATCTCCAAATTAATGCTTTCCTGGCATTTAGTGTACTGGCTAACACAAAATAATTGCTTTGGCATATGCCATACTGTCCTATGAATTTCACAATTACAAGGCTATCCTACAACAGGTTTTATCCACAAGGTAATACAAATTAACCACATTTTTGGTAACTGATGCTTTAAACTGCCTGTCACCATAACTTACTTGCATAACAGAGAGCTGGCTGTCTGCATGCATTATTATAAGGGTAACGTATCCTAGGTTTGCCTCTCCAGTTGCACTACATCATCCTAAGCAAGTTGTCAGCATGGCATTCACAGCTGCTCTCAGTATGTTGCCATAAATGATAGATGAGTATGACATTCTCTGGTTTTGATTGCAATGCAAGTTCAGTACTTCTGGAGTTGTTTACATGTCCCTTTGAAAACTAGGGAGGTATTAGTGAAGTGAATGAATAGGTTCAAATACCAAAAAAAAAAAAGTATTCCCAGCGGGAGCTTGCTTTCACACTTGATTTGATTGTTTGAATATGGATACGTTGGTATGTTTGGTTTTGTTTATTCTGTGCACATAATTTATTCGTCTTTAGTCTGAATATATAATTTTAGACCAGCAGCGACAGCAAAAGTAAAACTTGTTTGAATGAGTGTAGTTGGATTTCCTTGGTAATATGACCAATTCAGTGCCAAGGACTGGCAGGGAGCAGACTTCTGGGCATTTAAAGCTTCAGTGAGACAAAAAGAGGTCATGCTAAGTAAATGTGTGTACCGTGTATGCTTTCTCTGCAGGGCTGGTTGCAGTTTTCATAATACTGAAATACTGTGAAAAACTAATGGGAAAGCATAGTTGTGAGTTATCTGAAATAGAGCAACATTTGTCTGAACATCTTCAAATCTTCTTACTGAGCTGAGCTTTGATTCAAAATCTTCAGATGACCTCTGTTCTTAAAATGGAATTTAAGCACACACTGGGTCTGGAAAATTAGACATTGAGGTCTAAATTTTCCATTTTGAGCCTGTCTCCTTTTGGGAACAGACTTGTTGGTCCTAGCATATACTAACAGATTGCAGTGCTATGGTGGCAGTTTGAAGTATAATTTATCTTTTTGAATAAAAATGTCTTTAGAAGAGACAGACTAGCTGTTCCTCTCTCCTCTGGGTATGGCAGTTTTGTCAGTGCAAACAATTTCTGTTCACTCAAATATTAAGGAAATAGTGATTAGACAAAGTAAAAATTCCTGTTGTTTTGACAGAGACAAAAAAATTAATACACTTAAAAAAACCCGCTGATCCTAAGAGGGTAATAGAGTAATATTATTAATTCAGCAGTTTCTTTGAGGAAATTGTTGACCTTTGTGAGAGATTGACCTCATCTCCTCTGAGTTTTTTCTGGTAGGTGCTTATTAGTGAGGAAGCCATGGGTGCAACTGCAGGAGTGTTCACCCTTCCATCAGGAGAGTGCGTTTGAAGTGAATGTGCCCATCATCCATAGCGTGCTGTGGTTAACATTGTGGAGCAGTCTTGGAGTGCGTGGACTGGTATCAAAACTTAGACGTGAAGATCCAGTGGTTACCCTGTCACTGTATATCATCCTGTATTTCTCCATTGCTTTATGGAATCTAATTTGCCTTGAAACATTACAGTTTTTTAAAGTATAGAATCGTATTTCTCGTGTTGGTGATCAGAGGTTCCCAGATAGAGGAATGCAATGTTCTTCTGAAGACTGCAATATATTTAGGTCTTTGTTAGGGAAGCTTTGTTACAGCTTCAAAATCTAAGGATAGTAGTTGTTAAAATCTTCAGAGTACATGGGCAAGATCCTGTGCCTCTTAAAGTCTAGTGTACAAAGAGAACAAAGAATGGAAAGTACACTGTTCCTAGTCTAAGGGATAGTCTGGTTTGCAAAAAATGGTCATGTCTTAACTATGGAATTACAAGACATAAAATCAGTTCAGTACGATATTGGGTAATGGATTTTGAGTACAGTGGTTTTAATATTTATTGCTTTGATTTCATCATTGTTAGAAATGACTTATTTTTTTCATTCCTAATTTTAATTACTAATTTTAGTTAGTTAATCCTCACTTTAGTAATTATCTGTGTAGAATTTAAACTCATCTTCTTAAGTATTACCGTGATCCACAATATGTGGCATTGAAACATTTCCATAGCCATCTCAGGTGGTGTCATGAGATGTTAGGATTTGAAATGAAGCTGTGACAAGAGAACAAAAACTTTAAGGAAACTGTTCTGTCACCTTGATGTTATTCCTTAGCATTTTTGTTGCAGAGCCATAGTTAAAACTCCAAGATTGTACATGCTATGCTAGGAAAGTTTCTTTTCATCTGAATTTTGTGATATCATCTCAGCCTGTGTTTTTAACAATTCTTTCCATGTTATTTCAGTTTATTTCTTATGAACTATAATATTATTTTTCTTTTTTTTGGAAGCCCAGACTTTCTTTTTTTCTTTTTTAAACAGAAAAAAAAAGAGAGAGAAGCACCAAACTGTTGTTTATGTGGAAACTATGCAAAGTGAACTCCAGACAGCTGAATGCTCCATTAATCTCTGCTCTTTTTGTATTTATTACTTCTCTCCAAATCAGTAGGCGGACATCTTCTAACTTTTACCCTGCATAAGGATCACTGCATAAATCTAAGCAAGATAAGGCTTGAAGTTTGATTTCATGCTACTATTATCAGAGCTAAAGTCTGCTTTTCTGCTGAGATAGTTCCTGGTCAGTAGTAGAATAAGTGATAAGACAGGATCAGTAGGTCAAAAAAGTTGAGCTTTGTACAGATATGCCTTTGATAGTTCATTGCATACTAAATGAAGCCCACCAAGCTTTGTTAAGTGCTTCCTACGTCAATTCTATATCTCACAGATGAACTGGAACCCCAGAAAGATATCTAATCATAATTTAAAGCTTTCGAAGTGAGAAACAGTCTGCAGCAGCCTTCGCTATTAGTTACCCTTACTATCAAAAAATTTATACTTTAGCTCACATTTATCTAGGTACAGGTTTTGGTCTATGAATTTTTCCATTACTTTTTTTGTCAGCTTTAAGCAATTCACAGTCAGAAATTTTAGCCTTCATGGAATATGAACTTGTGTGATTCATTAGAAATAAAATAAGGTGCCAATTGTTTCTCTTAGTAGCTGTTTTTATTGCAGTCAATTTTTTAAACCTCAAAAATAGGCACTAGCAGGGGTGAAATGGTAAGAGTTATATTAATAGCATATTTGGAGTTTGGTGTGAGATGATTGCTTGTCCCACAAAAAAAAATATTAATTGTCGTTATCATCATCACAGGTCTTCAGATTTTGAAGCACACAAAATGGTGATGGACACAAAGCAGAGCTGAATTTCAACAGAAGTCACCTGCAACATGTTAGTATATCCATGTTCAAATTCTTGGGTCAATCCTGCCTCAACTTAATTTGATGCCTGGAGTCCCACTGACCCCGCAGTTAAGGAAAATGAGCTGAGTATTAGAAATCACATGTTGAACACACGGGAGAATTTGTCAGCTGTTTATAATGTAATATGAACGAAGTCATTTGCAGATTATCGATATTCAAAAAGAGAGACAAGTGTGTTCTGGAGACATGTTACTTTTCTTCTAAGATTTTTTTTTTTAATGCTTTGGGAAAAATCGACTGAAATCAGCAATAATATTAGTTAGCATTAGTTACAAAGAGTTGCAATTCAAGTTGTGCCATTAGTCTTTTAATCTTACTGTGCCGTTGCATTAATTCAATCAGTCTGTTTGATCACATTGTGATTTTTACCTATAATTTAGTGGAAGGAAATGCCACCTGTATGCGATAGTTTACCTATGCTCTTTTTTTTTTTTTTTTTTTTTCCCCTCTGGAAACTACCTCTTGATTAGAGCTTAAATTTAGAGAGAACAAATCATCTTAAGAAGCAGACTAAGAAGGGACACTAGATAGGAGCCATTTCTCTTTGTCCAAGGTGAAGGTAAAAAGAGTCTCTCCCCCACTCTCCACTGGTGGAAGGTGTGAGGAGTGGTGTGAGCCAAAGCCAGGGTTTGCTGTACCCAGTTCAGGAGATCCAGGAAGTGTTGGAGAAGCCAAGGAAGCTGGGGGGAGCAGACTGCGCAATGCCTCGGTGCATCTGTGCCTCTTAATGGGAGAGTTCGTCGGGTTTGGAGTACTTTATCGTGAGTGTCCAAGTAACACCGCTGTCATCTGAGGTCATCTATTTGTAATCAGCAAGGCTTACCTCGGTGGATATTCTTTAAAAACAATTGTGGAAATGACTGTTAAAAAGAAGATGGTTAAATCCTCTGCCATGACTGACTGATTTTACTGATGCTAAGAACCAACCAGAGCTTTACGGTCTCTCTTATCAGTGAATAATTCATGTCTTATGAGTGAAAAACCCAACAAAACTAAACCAAGATGTGCAAATATCTGTCTTAAGACTTTAACAGCTCATCTTTTGGATAAAACTATTATAAATTCATGTGGAGGAAGAAGCTCATACATAAAAATGAATGTTGCCATGCAACAAGTACTAAAGAAAGAACCACAAGATTTAAGCTTTAATTAATTTTCCATAGCAGCTGGGAATGTTCAGGAATAAAGAAATTCAGGAGCACCAGTGTTAATTAAGCCTCATTTGCTGGAAATCTGTGGCTTGTAGTTGATTACTTTGATGTCTGAGACCGTATAAAGTCCAACTGATACTTGTTCATGATTGTAACATGTAAGTGCACACTCTCCCATGAAACTTCATTAGCATCTGATAAAATGTGTATGTAGGGTACAGCCTCTCTAAGTTGAACGTGTGCACTCTCTATTGCATAGGTGCTCATTTTCTTTAAATTTGTCGGAGCTTAGTCATCTCTGAGGTCTCCATCACCTCTGTTCAATTTGTGTCAATATCTTGTAAAGAGGCTCAGAAAAACAGATGACCTGATGTCCGTACGGATTAAACAAACCAGCATAAGGGCTGGAGTTTGTAAGACAGCATAGCTGAATGGAGATTCGTACATGCTGATGTACATCAGCTACAAATAATATCTGTGATGTTTGTTATTTAGGCGACAGAATCTTCTGCTTCTCTGATTCGTTAAAACTAATTTGCCAGGGTGTGGTGCTTTAGGCAGAGATTGGCATTGTAGAAAAATTGAAGAGATTTTCAAAGACACAGATTAAACCTGTCATTTATCTTTTTGTGATTCAGTTCCCTGTAGGTAAAACTTGATGTATCCATTATCCAAGGAAAGCAAAACAGAACCTGTTGGTGGAAGTCTCAAATATTATGGTGAGTTGATGACCATAAAATCATGCAAGTATAAACATTAATACTTTTCATTCAACTATACATTCTCAGCTTCTCAAACTCCTACAGCGAGAAGCTGAAGCATGCATGACTGGCATGGTCCTATTATTTCCACATGAAATTGATGTAGTATATGTGAATCCAGAGATTCTGGATATTGGTGGCATTCAGTAGGAAATATTATTGCAATTAGATCACACCTTCCTGTGATGCGTTGTTTTTCTCATTGAAGGAATTAATCTTTGCCTCACAGAATACAAATGATTAAGAAGAGCTGAGTTCTTTCTGAGCTGCTGAAATGATTGCTAATTTTTGAGTGCTTTTCAAATGATCCATGGAAAAGATGAACATAAAGGTTAGCACGTTATGCTCCGTGGCTGTGATGCAAAGGGCAGGTTTCTAGTCTAGCAGGTGCTGAAGCAAGCAGAAACATCCCATTTCAGAAGTTGACATAATTATGGATTAGGTAGGATTAGGGAACCTTCCGTTCATTTCTCTATTTCTCTCTCCTGTCCCGCCCCAATTGCCTTTGCCAATTGTTACAAAAACTCGCTGGTTTCAAGAGACTAGTGAAAGTACCTCTGTTTGAATTCAGATGTCAGTGAACAGAGACTGAGTCACAGTTGCTTTTGACCTTCACTACAACTTCAAGCCCTGGAAGTAGTCTATATCTTTAAAGGATTTTTGTGATACTCGCTTGCTGAAAAAGGATAGAAACAGTGCTTCCTTATCTTACACAACAGGAAACAATATTAGCCCTGATAGCACACCAGCTTACACTGGTATCTTTTTCAGTATCAAGTTTTGCCCATCGTATTTACAGTAACAAAATGTATTACATGCTGCTATGTTGACTGTGACTTTAGAGGAAGTTTGAACGGTGATCGCCAGGGGTACAATTCACTTGGATATGATTCAAAACATACGGTTCAGAGATTAATAGGTAACATAAAATAAAATTACAGATCAATGTGGCAAAAGATTATTCTAATGTGCTTGTAATCATTTTCTTATCCATTGGCCATGCTATCTCCCTTATATATTGGCAGGGCTGCTTATCTAGAGGTACTGAGGCAACTCTGAATGTTTTATCACCTCCTTTAAAAGTGGAGTCAATTACAACTCTAGATTAAAATAGTGATGTACTTCAGGGAGTAAAAATGATATCCTGTTATGTGTTTTCTGAAATTGCTGGTAGGGCCTAGCTGATAAGTCATAACTCAAAACTTAATGAAATTAATAGAATGGCTTTGGAGTTGATCTCATCTTGGGGTGGGGGAGGATGCAGCTTCCTCCTGTACTGAGAATGTGGCAGGAGAAATCAGTGAACTTCACCTGCAAACAAAGGAGGGTCTGTAGCGTGTGCATGTGTGTGTACATATATGTGTGTGAGAGAGGCTGAGATACCTGTGTAATAACACAAAAGGCAAAACATCACAATAATAGAGGGTGCAGGTTTTTTCCCTTTCTAGAGACAGAGAAGGCCTGCATGCACCTCTTGCAGTTTAGATTTGTTCTTTCTGCTTTCTTGCAAGTCCCTTTATGCTGCCTTACTAGTTTAGCAAGAGGAACTACAACTAGCCTTGTTGGGGTTGCACGCCAAAAGCCCTCAAATAAGTATGAACACTGATGACGTGGACAGGACCTAAAATCAAAAACCCTGAGAAGGACAAAGAGGATCAATCTGCTGAACACCATAGATGTTCAGCCTGTATATTAAACAAAAAAATTATGGGGAAAATGAGAAGAGCAATACATCTTACTCTGCCAGCCAGTTACTCTCACTAAACCAGAATATTTTATTGCATATTACACAAATATCATTGCTCTACAAAGAGAAGACAGAGGTCAAGCACGTTAATGACCTTCAAATATGTAGAAGGTTTTTACAGAGAGGAGGGGAATCTTCTGGTTTTCATTTCAAGGCAGACTGGACAAGAGGCACTGAACTCTAACTGCTGTATACACATTTTAGACAGATGTTAGGAAGACTTTTCTAGTGGTCAGAAAACGTATCTAGAGGGATAGTTTGACTTGGGAATATGACGCTTTTTTTTCCTTTGTAATTTGCTGTATCTCCTTTTGCATAGCTCTGTGATATACTAAGTAGTCATCCTAAAAATAGGTACTTGAGCTATTTCACAGAAACCTCTGCATTCAGTGATGGATGTGCTGAGACATCTTTATGTGCTGGTGCAAGCAGATTAAGGAAGAAGATCCTTAACATCAGGTAATGTGTGAAAGAGGGGAAATGACTGTTGATTAAGGTCTTTTAAAAATAAAATATTCTGAATGTTTTGTTTTAAAATTCAGGCTTCTCAATACTTTACTGCAAAGTTCTTGATATACTCTTATCCTTCCTGTACCTACACAAGGAAGACAGACATCTGTGCCCGTTTAAATATACAAGGGTTCGTATGCTTTTTTCTCCATCTGAATCTTGGTTCTTCTTCCTTAAGTCTTTTTTTTTTCTCCAGGAGTGATTGCAATTCAATCCACATTCAAGTTATTGGTTCTTCTTCCTTAAGTCTTTTTTTTTTTCTCCAGGAGTGATTCCAATTCAATCCACATTCAAGTTACATGGTAGCAACAGAATTTATTGGCCATATCTGAACATAAAGATAAAAAAGTGTTTTCTTGCAAAGGAGGTCAGATATGATAAAAGGCAAAATTGAACTGTAAATGCTATTGGCTTTAGTGAGAGAAGCACAGAGCGGAATGAGATGGAAAAGCAAAGGATCAATGCAAAATGCAGTTTCACAGCCCTTAAAAATGCAATCTGAGGTTAGAGGTTGGATGTGTAACTTGTACTTGAAAGTCTGCGACAGTGACAAGAGTTACATAACGTGATATATTCTAAGGCTTTTCAATGAAGTGCGAGTTCATTTTTAGATTTTACCAGATTATTCAGGTTTCACTTAGTATGACAGTCTCTGAACTAAGATTACCTTCACTTGATCTGTATGACTCAGAAAGAAGACATGTAACGATAGGATTCTACAGTTCGAGAGCCAAGCTAAATTCTGGTGAAATTAGGTGGAGGAGTACTACCTGAAGACGCCAATCTGAAATAACAGGAGTGAAGCAGTTTTGCAGAGGCTGTGGGATTATAGATCGAAGTAGTTAGCAATGTACATTCTGTGTTACATTTTTAAAAAGTAAGATTATGTATCTAAATGTAGAGTAGGCATCTAAGTGCATATATCTAAGTTGCACTTAAATCAAAATGTAAAGCAAGAGAAAGAAAAAAGAAAGCACAATAAATTGGTTATGAATCTTCTTCTTGGTAAACAGTGTACCAACTACATCAGGAGAAATATATATCCAGGGATGTATGATTTCTTTAAATCTAAGTTAAAAAGTGTTGCCCTGAATTGTTCATTTCTGATGTTTCCATTTTCTCCTTTATGAGTTTATCGTAAAGGAGTGGTCATCTTCTTCAGGGTAAGGTTTTGGAAAATATGAACAGGAACTACTTGTGTCACTTCCAGAATGGGATTGAGAACAGAATTAATCATTATGCTTATAGCAAAACTGAAATAAATCTAATAACCATTTTGTTCACAGTTCTATCAAGATTTTGGTAAAGGACTTTGTACCTTGGAACTGGGCAGACTATTTGGCTATACTTGTATTTGGGATAATTAAGTCTCAATCAGCTAAAGTCCCTGAAAAATTCGTCTAAGGTGAGAATGTCCCAGTGAGATATAGAAGAGGCTCAACAGAGCTTTGCTTGTGAATGTGATGTCCAGCCGAGAGAAGACCATTAGATTGTCAGGCTCAGGGAAGAAGAGCAGCAAACCCAACTCCTGTGTTAACATTGCTGCCTCTGTTCCTTCTGTTGGCTCCTGGCAGCAGGGGTAGGGAGCTGCCGAACTCAAACACAGAGGGAGGCATGGAGACTGGAGTAGATCAAGGCATGAGATGACAATTGGAGTGGGATGAAAGGGACCGAGTTGAACAAGGAGATCCAAGGAGAGCCAGCCTAGAAACTGACTTGGGCGGTCGGAACATTGAGATGAGATAAAGAATTGGGAAGAGGAGGGAAGGAGAGAAGAGGTCTGGCTTAGCCACATTCGGATCCAAATTTTTTAATGTAACGTGACAGAGACATGCCCGTTTTGAGCTAATTCGCCGCTGTGCCAAAGTACTAAGTCTGTTCTGAAAGCAGTGTATATTTTGGGCAAAGTACACTGATTGAGTACTTAAGTCCTGGGGCTGTTCCCTGTTTTTGAGACTGGCAGTTTTTGCTGGCCTGAGCACTTGCCATTGTGTTTTATTGAACAGTATAGATATAAATTTAGTTGCATCTTTTTGTTGTGTGTTAAGTGATCCTTTTTTTTTTTTTTTTTTTTTTTTCACCCCAGGAAACAATGCAGATCAATTTTTGGCGTTTGGCTTTCATCAGTATTTCAGTGTCATGAGTATTTCAGTGGAGCTTGAAAAACCAACAGGATCATATATGGTGCGGAGAAGTGAGTTGGCAGACTCTCAAGGTAATTAGACGAGTTTTTCCTTCTAAACTGTTGACTGGTATGGATCTGAGAAAGGGGACTGTTATCTTTCCAATTTATCAAAGAAGCTTTGGCAAACTAATTATTATCAGACAGCCATTGGCCACTGCTCATGCCATAGCAGGTGTAGAGCAGACGATAAGACTAAATGGGCTATAGCGCTTTGGCTTCATTCTAGGCTTAGTTTTGCTTCCATAAAATTCAGCAAGAGCTTTGCCCTTGATGTACAAGGAAGACATGGACCTTTTATTCGCAGTGGGCTCAGTACAAGACGTGGACTTCTCTTACCTTGTATTGTTGATCTTTCTGTTGCATCTGCTGAGTGGACCCGTACTCATAGCTTTGGAGAAGGACCAGGAATCGGACTTCTTTGTGGGAGACAAGGTGGGACCATGCAGTTGTTCAGATCAAATTTTAGAAGTCTGCTTTCTTAATGTCACCTACATTACAACACTCATTTACTAGTTTTCCTGTTTTATTATATGATCAATTTTGGCTTTCATGACAGTGAAATTAACACATTTCGGCTCAGGACTTGTAGCTCCAGCCCAATTTCTGTCTTGCAGTTTGTGCCAAAAGTCATTGCTGACTGCTGCAATTTTAGACATCTGAATGCCATTGGGTTGCAGGATCTCACATCCCGTTGCCTTTTTAAGCTCAGTTCTGACTTTTAAATTGTACTGATAAAATAAAAAGAGCATAAGTCTTATGGCAGTTGAGTGCATAGAGTGTTTGAGTATACTTTTTACTGAGTTATTTTAACTGCCCTGTCTTGTTGGCAAATCTTGACACTTTGGTTTGATATGTGGCAGTAGGATGAACTTTTAGCACGCTGCTAGGATCTTATCCATTAGGCTTGTTTGTAGTATAAAAAAAATCTTGCTACCATTTGTTGAGAAAAAGTGTTGCTAACATAAGTTTGAAATCTTCAGTGTCAGACTGCATTTTCAGAACTTTCCTGCCCTATTACACCTCTGACAGAGAAAAAAAAGTTAGCATCTGCCATGCCATTCTATGGGAATATGTACCTAAACCCTCTCTGAGCTTTGATTTGAATCTTTGTAGATAGGAAAAGCACCTTGCACCAGTTTTCTCTCCTTCTATTGCTTACGATTATTAGTATTTCTCAAACAAAGAATTACTGTTTGTGTTTCTCAAAGTTCAGGAAAATAAATTCAGGAAAATTGAGTTCCAGAGGATTTTTAAAACTGCGTAAGACAGTCCTAAGATCATTCAAGCATTGAGTTAGCATTCTGGTTGAAAGAAGAGCTTTGTAATCTGTCCAGCTCAGCACATTAGGATCACTTGAGCTAGTCTTTCTGTACCATGCTTTCTTCTAGGGAATATGGAAAAGAACATATGAAGATCTGAGGGTGATCACATTTGTATGTTGTGTGTACAGCTCCAGGCTGAACTGGGACTGTGACTGGTGCCATAGAGATAGCTGGAGACCAGCAGAGCTTTCCCTTTTCTGAGATCAGCTGAGTAGGGCTGGGATGGCAACTGAATTGTCAGGCTTTCTGAGCAAGAGGTATACGTACCTACAGGAATGCACAGATGTGGCATCACTAGTGCATGGATGCTTTTTCTAGTTACGCACTAGGAGCTGGAGTTGAATGTGTGTTTTGTCAGTGAGATCCCTAAATGGGCATTGTATGATGAATTAATTCAGGCAAATCCCGTGGCCTGTGCTCCGCTGGAGGCTAGCTGATCACAGTTGTTGCTTTTACCTCGTAGCCTGTACATGGATGATGTCTCTGAGAGTACAAACAAGAGAAATACAGATGAATAACTCCAATGTACAAGATCGTGCAATTTTCCCCCAAAACAATTTAACTCATTCCATTTGGAGAATCTCTGAATGATGTCACAGAGAGCGGAAAGTCTATTGTGTATGACCCAGCTGCTGGTCCTTTTTTTTCCCTTTCCATAAAATCAATAAACTATACCCATGAGTTTCATTTAACATTATAATTTCTTTTCTCCCTAAAAAGCTTTAGATAAGTAACTTAATACAAAAACACTGTGGAGTTAAGGTTGGGTTTTTTTCTTTAAAATTATTTGAACAGAAGCCTCTGTCCCAAAGGAAAGAATTTATAAAGCCCAATAATCTCACTTTAGTCTGATGTTTAATTAATTTTTATTTAGGTTTCAGGGAATCTAAAGTGTTTTGCAGGAGGAAATATGAAATGGGAGCATTGTGAATTCTGTTTAAAAAGAAAAAAAAAAAGTCATGAAAATAAGCCTCAGAGGAGAGCGCTGTCTCCATTCAGAACAAAATCTTTTAATTCAAATTTCTTTTAATGGAAACTATTCAGCTTGCTTGTGGTTTTGTTGTTCTGATTGATGGGTAGTTTGAATGTTTTGCAGGACTGCTGGATCTCATAGAGCAAGTTAGCACAGAGTCAGTGCACTAAGGCTGCAGTGAGCTGGAACCTGAGTTTTATCATTAGTGAATGTCATTATTCTCTGCATTTGCCTGAACCAGAGGGCAAAATCAAACTGGCAAAAACCCACTTCTTTGCATATAAATGCTTAACCTGGCCCCAGATGTTTCTTCAGTAGATCATAATTCCTAAAGAGTAAAAAATAACAGTAGTGAATATTTCCAAGTGACTGAAATAGCCATCATCTGATTGCTGTTGGAGTGAAAGAAATAGGAAACAGGCTCAGCCTCTTCCTGGATCAGGTCCGGTGTTTGAGAGTCAAATGGAAAGTGGAAGCCCCAGAAAAAGAAAGTGAACAAACCAGAAGGCGGCTCTCTACCTTCTGAGTGGTCTGCTGTATGCAAGGCTGAAAGAGATGGATTTTTATGCTGTCTCTTTTTTTCCCCCCTCAACTGTTTAGCCTTTCAGTCCCATAACATGTATTGACTTTGCAGGTGTAGGCAACCTGGTAGGCAACTTAGCATTACTAGCCAGCTGAGCCCGGAACAAGGACCGTTCACCTCACTAAGGGTAAATTGAATTTGTCCCTGTTCCTACAGCTTCATATGTGAACAAGTGTGTTAGATGATAAACTTCAATGATGAGGATAAAAAGCAGATGCTCTTTTCCTGATGCCTCCTTTTAGTCTTTTGGGAATGCAGTTAAGTTTAGTACATGTTGTGAAGATAATGAATTTATCTATCTTGAACACTTATCATCAAAATAGAAAATTCCTAGTTCTAATTTGCTTTCAAGAAATGGCAACAAGACAACCCTTCATTTGTCTTGACTGTTTCTGTGCTGCTGTAAGGTCTGGTAACCTATGAAGAGTTCCATGTCAGAGCAAACCGATGAAAAAGGCTGGATTAACCATTTAGGAATGTAACTTTTACTGTCATTTTCAAAACCTTCTGAAAAGGATATGACAAATCCATTGCTGAACACTACCAAATACTTACCCCAATATCAGAAAAATACTCTTTTAAACATACCAAAGATTGATAATTCTTCCTGTGTTTTGTACGTCAGAGTATTTGAAACTAAAACATAGCACTCGGAGGAAATATCTGATTAGCTGAGCAACAAACTCAGAACAAAACTACCTGAATAATTGTTATTTTCATGTTATTTATTTGGAAGTATAGCTAAAAACCTTACAGGGTAATGCAGTTTAGATATGCTCATAGCTACTGCTTACCTTCAATAACTTGCTCGAACCCACTCTAAATCTCACCATACCCAGCCTGGTGGGAATTGAGTTTTGTGGGGTACTGATTATTCAAATCTGAGTAGAAGCTATTCTGAAAACTATCTTTTTTTTTTTTTTTTTTTCTTTTTTCTATAGGCTCTTTCTACCTGTGCCCTTGCAGTTGATGGGAGATGTCCCAGACTTTAATGGGACAAGGGATGGGCTAATGATAGACAGCTCTGGTCTTGCATGATCTTGTTTCCCTTTTTTAAGTACTTCAGGGACATCAGACAGGTTTATCATCCTTGCAGATCCATGCCAATTTTTTTTAATAGGAAAAGCAGAATCACCTGCTGGGAATACCCTTGGTGACCCCCGGTTTTGTAACCAGAGCTGTGAATTTCTTTAGTTCGAGATACCCTGACAGGAGGAATACGAGCAGGAGTTGGGGAAGAAATATGAAGCTTTCCTCCATTCTTTGTACAGGGCTACGTTGACCTCTTCCAGCATTTCTTGTTTCATTTCTGGCTCTTTCTGTTCTATCTTTGCTTCTTGATTACAGCTCCCTTTTCTGTGGGGAAGCTGTAGGCCACAATATGAAGTGATTAATGCATTCAGAGTAGAGTGGTTTATTTCACTGACTACACTGGAAACTCCAAATCGGAGAGTTTGTTCTTGTGGCAATTAATTGCAAGAACTGGAGTAGTGTGAATGTGGATGAGGCAGGTTACGGAGACGTGAGCTTAACTTTCCCAGAGAAAAGCCCCAAATTAAACCTTCAATCCAAACCCTTTTGAGCCCACAGTCTCAGTGGGAAAGATGTATAAAGTATGATCCCTGGAAGCGGGGCATAGTGTCAGCATATGCGCAGTGTTGTTATTGTATAGAAGGGATTGTACAAATGGGGTGATGTAACGTTAGTGTGGGAATAACGAAAATGTCATTAAGGACTGCAGTGAATGGCTTGTGAATTACAGCACAGCAAAAGTTGTGTTTGGCAGAGTTGTCAACTATGGATGAACATATACAGGTGGGACCCAGCAATCCATCAGTAAGACATGTTTCCTAATCCCTAATGCCAGGAGACCTGGAATTATGCAGCTAATAAAATGAGAGTACGTGAATGCACACTTCACAAGGTGTACATGCATGTACAATTGCATGTATACAATTAATGGCACTTGAGAATTATGGAGTGATGACAAACACCATCACTGTTGCAAAGAAGACCAGAGGGTTCATTCTGGTCAGATAAAATAAATTACCTAGTCATACACAACTCCTTAGATCTTAGCCAATGGCCTCAGGCAATTAAATGAGCCAGAAATTGAGCTCTCCACAAGCATTTAAATAGCAACTGTTCACATGCATGCACAAGCAATTATTTGGTGTTGAAATAAGGAAACTGAATATAAAATCTGTTGGGCAGGGAATAAAACTGTATTTTAGTTTCCTGGTCAGTCAGAAACTTTGCTAAGCACAATTCCAAGGTTCAGATAAAAAGCCGAGTTTGAAAAAGAAAATAAAAACACCAGGAAATTTAAGATAGTTACTATATATTTGATAATATTGTGGCACAATATAAGCACTAGTCTGCATATATGCACACCTGCCTATATTGAGTATCTTGTGTTTCAAAAAGTAAAAGAATCATTAAATGACTATCTGTACCTAATTACTTGTAAAAGACCCTGCAATGTTAAGCAGACCAATACCTTGACAAACCTAGAATTACTGTATTTTGGGTTTTTTTTTATACACTGGATACATAGGCAGGGCATACAAGTGAATGATGGCATAATTGGATGAATCACTCAATAATTTGAATAGTAAAAAGCTGCGAGGCACGTACTTGACTGAGGCATTTTCTAAATATAAAAATGGACTCCATTTCTTAGACAAATAATTTTGAATACCTGAGATAACTTCAGTGGTATCACTCTGATTAGTTTTTAATTTCTTATTGGAGTTTGGTAGAAATGCAAACTTTTAAAAGATTGATGCAAATTTAACATTTAAAAAAAAATTAGTTTTTTTCTTTCCAATCAGCTGCTTCTGATTCCTTCATTTTTTTTCTGCAGTGCTGGAGTCTAGCACATGTGAAATCAAAATTCATTAGCAGGAAGAAACTCTGAGAGTTATAATATTAGATTATCAAGTTAAGTAGATTCAGAATGTTAAATATGTTGAAGGACTACAGATCTTAAAGGGTAGATTTTTGGGGATGGTTATGTCTGTACTCCTTCCTGGGCTACAACTTCTAAATACCTGTAGAAATTTGGGTCTTTAAATGGAAACTGTTAAGTCATCCAGCTCTAGATTTTTTTAAAATTTTTTATTTTATTTTTAAAAATATACTTAAACACCTCGTGGGAATTTCAAATGTAATTAGATCCCGTTAAATTTCAGGAGGTCTTAAAAACTCTGATTCTAGTGAAGGGTGGAAGGGTGGACTAGTGTTTCAACAAGGAACAGTGTTGGTTTTTTTCTTTTTTCTTTTTTTTTCTTTAATTTTTATTTTTATTTTATTGTGATCTCTTCATGCAAGCCAAGTAAATGACGTTGGCATCCGGGGGAACTGCAGTGCGATTGGATGATGAAGGCTTTCCCCGACTGGTAACAGAGCATCCTGGGCTGTCGGTGTGTTTGGTGCTGTTGTGTGGGAGCTGCTGAGTGCACAGCTTTGGGCTGTGGGACCGACAGCCCCTGGTGTCCTAAGGGTAAAGTGAATGGCAATTCATGCCTTCACTGCAGAAGGCGGCTTTTCCTCCTGGATGGAGGAAAGTTTCAAGGAAGTTCTTCCTTTGGGAAATCCCAGCAAGATGCTGAGAAATTCAGGGAATGTCGTAAGGTTATAATACAAATTGTCACTGCTTTGTTACTGACTCCTTTATTCTCACTGTTTTGTTTTGTTTTGTTTTTTCATTTCTTTATTGTGATAACAGATGGTACAAAGGTATTGAAATAAATTCAAGTCTGTAACGTACTGGATCAGTGCACGGTGTTCGCATTAACTCACTTTCGTGAGTATCCATTTGCAACTGTTATTGTGAATTTGTTGGTAGCATAGGGCGTTCCAAACAGGCACATGCATACACCATTTTTTCCTTTGGATTTTGCATTTGGTTCTCATCTTGCTGTTTTTTTCTTCATCTAAAATAAGATGACTATGAACAGAAAGTGCATATTTGCTTTTTATATATAGAGAAGATATTAAAGCTTTTTGCCTATTTATTACAGTTTTCTGAAGTGGTACAGTAAGATTTCCAGATGTTAAAAGCAAAATACCTTGTAAGCTGTTTTTTAAAGAAAAAAGAAAAAAAATTGAAGTGTGATCCATAAGCTTATAGACTTTGAACTGATACATAAAATGGCAGGTTCTTACTGTGTTTTAAACTTGTGCGTTTAGCTGTACCGGAGCCTTTCTCTGTAGTACTGTTGAGTTTTGCAGTGTCACCAAACCGCTGTAGAGATGTGCTGGCTTGTATGTTAAATAACCTTTTATTCTCAGGAAATTTTAATTCAGTGGTAACATTTTTAATAGGGTGCTGACTTTCAGAAATGTAAGTAAATATATGATGTATTTTTCTTTGTTAACGTATGAGCATTTTCAGTTGGACTAGCTACTTTGACTTGCCAACTACAGAATCAATAAGTATGTTCAACATGTGTCTCAGAATGTGCAAAACAGCAGAAAGCTTGCTATTAAACATCTTATTTTCAGAGCTACCATACTCCCAAGAACCTACTGATGTTTACTGAGATTTTTCTGTCTAATATTCTGTTGCTGAAAAATCCTGTTTTTATAAAGATAGCTGTCTTGGGGAAGACGCAGGTGATTTGTGTATGTATTGAATCACTCTGAACAGCAGTAAGGAAAGGCATTTTAAATAAGAATGAAAATAATGAAAGGTAATAGTGGATAATACATCAATTACTTCTCTTATCTTGTCCACTTCTCTTCCATGATAAAAACTGTTTCTGAGAGAAGGGAATTTAACAGGCATTTCCCATGAAATTTGTTGATATGTGCTGATCTGTCAAAACCGAATTACTGATGACAGCCAGTTTATTGTGATTTCTTTCTCTAGTTAACCATCTTGAAACAATATTTCATGCAGTTGACAGGCTGGATTTTTTTTCTTTAAAAAAATTCAGGTTCTTGTGTTGAAAATTTAAGAAGAAATTACAACAAATCAACGCCCTGCCTGTAAAATTGAAGTTTGACTTAAATTCCATCAATTCAAATTCTTGAAAAGGAATATTAAAATTATTTCAAATTGTAATGTGTGGGGTTTTTATCCCCAGATTTATGACAGATTTTGTCTACTCAATTTTTATCTTAATATTTGTAACATTCCAGTGTTTGTGGATTGGTAAGGTATTTCACATTCATCTTCAATTTGAACTGCCCTTGTGCTTCTCAGTGTTAAAAGTCAGTCAGCGATTTATTGTTAACAAGACAAAATTTACAATTAGAAATGTGTCTGGCTTTTTTGTTTGGATAAAGATGTAGATAGACGAGAAATTCTCAAGGAAGTCGGAAATGCTGAGGTCTAGATTGAGTGATTGGTATCATAGGTGTGTGTGAGGGCCTAAATATGTTCCCCAAGAATCATCAGGCAGCAGGAGGATTGTTGCTAAATTCTTGTATACCTGAAACTTTTTCTAATAAAAGGAAGTAGAGTAGATGAGGTTCATTACGATGAGAGGGAATATTTAAACTGAGATTACACAATGAGGTTGAGGAAATCTTTTCCCTATATTATGGTCTTGGAGTGATTCCTTCTGTACATGGCTGTGACTGCACTGGAAAACAACTTGATACTGAGATGCTTATCCTTAAATTGGCATCAAAAAGCAAAACTATTAACATAGAGCTGCAGCTGACTTTAAAAAAATCACCAAAGGTACGTGGATGCTGGTGGTCTCCTCTCACTCGTGCACCCTGCCACCGCTGCGTGATGTTGCCAAGATGAAACTTAGAGCGACATTTCCAGCCAGTGTGTTTCCATTCCGTGACCTTAAAACAATTTAAAACAGCAGTTTCTGCCATTACAGAATTTAGTGTGCTCTGTTCCTGGGGAGGAACATCACATCCATTGAGCACAGCACTATAAAAACCAGCGCGCAAGTACACTCATGATAATATAGAGAATTCTCCCGCATGTTATCCCCTTTATTTTCCTGCCACAAAAATAAAGGGCAAGCCTTAAATCCGGCTGAACTGTAATGTAAAAGCTGAGCAACTGTCATTTTTATTTTGGCTGGATTCCCTGTAGAATTTCTCAGATGCGAAGCAAACCGAAGGGCCACCATGTGGGGAGTATGTGGAGTTCAAGGGCTCCCTTTGTCTGCTGCAGTTACTGAAGTCAAAATGCACCCTGATTGCATTCAATTACGTTCACTGTAATGTGATTTTTGAACTACCATACATATGCATGGTGTGCTGCTCAGTGTGACCCTGCAAAGGTCAACAGAGCTTCAGGAGGTGTATGGTGAAATGAGAATAATGACCCTACACGGGAAGAAGTGTTACTTTTTAATTATTTTATTGGTTTCAACAGCTCTTCCTTTTCTTTTTTTTTTTTTTTTTTTTCCCACTAGCCGTCATTTTCCTTGTCTGGGAGGAGTGCTGCTTTATGATGTTGTGATCAAAGGGAGAAGGAGGATGTCTGATAATATGAGGACTTTCAGAGTGTGCTAACATTAATAAAGAAAAAGAGGGGGAGGAAAGAAAAAGTGACTTTTAAAAGTATTTTATTTTCAAGAAATACAGTTTGTTTCAAGAAAATATTGGTGCCCATTTGAATTGAGAAGCCAAGCACTCTGAAATCGCGCTTTTGTGCTTTTATGCTATGGGAAGATGTAATTGTTCTTTCACAGCCATCTGTTTCTTTTAAACTCCAGTGTTTGCAAGGATAGGTGCCCTGGTTTCCATTGCTTTGGCTATGAATTCAATGGTATAAAGCAGTGAAAAGAAACTGGGGAAGATAAATCCCTAGAAAATAATAACTGATTAAAGATGGCAAATCTTATCCTTGAGAGTAGGAGGTGTTAATGAGACACAGAAGTGATTTTGTTCCTCTCTACCAATGAAGGATCCATCTCAGCAGAGGAGGCTCAGATTGTAAGATTTATACCATCTGCCTTAGAAGCTGGGGCTTTCCACTGTCGTTTCCAGGATGGCAGCACCTCATGGATCGATTCTACCCAGTTTTCAGTAACCCAGACAGGATACAGAGCTGGACTTTGCAGCTCATGCTTACCTTAATAAGAAATAAATAACAAATCGAAACCTTGAGTATTTTCTAGCAGTGCAAAGAGACAGCAGGTCGCTCCTGACCTGCAGCTGAATTTAGACACATGGCAAAGACTTTTTCCTACTTCCTAGAAAAAGTTTATTTCTCACCATCTTACCTTTGAAAGGCCTAAGAAATTAAGACTTCGAACATTCTCTTTTTGTTATTGTAATCTTTTTATGAAGATAAAAGTATTCTTTTTTGACATGTAGGACAACATTAGGGATTTTAGATTTCCTTTTTAAACTCTCTTTTATCAAAAATATAGAATGTCTTGCTCTATTTTTTTTCCCATGTACAGCAGAGCTTGCAAATGCCTAAGTCTCTTAGGGAAATGGCAATTTGTATGTGAAGAGTAGAAAGATGGATGAAAATTTGTTAAACATTTACTGATTTTTTTTTCTTTTTTTTTTTGAGGGGGGGAGGTGAAAACAAAGCCTGTTGTGTGGGTTGCTTTCATAACAGTCTCTTCTGCACTGTTCCTACAAGTTATATTAATTAGGGTCCACACCATGTTTTCAAACTCTGTTAGGTTGTTGATAACTTCTAAGAAGAGGTCTTTCCAAGTGACTACAGTCAAGCTCCTACTTCTGTACTGCCAAAGACAATTCCTCCCTTCACCCACAGCGATTACGGCTGTTGGATATGAAACCATCTGATTTAGGTTATGTTAAGTCCTATTTTAAGTGAGATCCAAAGGCAGAGAAATTACAATATATGTAATATTTACAGTCTTCATTCTGAGTCTTTTGCTTTCTCTCTTCTTTGGATCCAGCTTCCTTGAAGTGTATGAGGTCCGCAGTCGCATCACCATGACCGGGGGAGATGGAGAAGGGGCCATTCAGAGGGTGATTTGTGTCACGTTGCCTGACAACCATCTCACAACAGGGTTGGTTTCATTCTGGTGCAATCTAGTGACCTCTGCTTGCTCCTCAGTCATATGCCCAACCTGTTCTTATTTTTCTGCTATACCAAAGAAATATGGAAGTATTTGAGCCTTTTTTGTAAAGGAGCTCAAATGTCTTCCTTTGAAGTGTATTTGAATAAATATTTGAATAAAACGTGATTAGCAGGTTACCATGCAAGGTGCTATGGCTGAACTAGATGGTGGGAAATTTGTAAGGAAAGAAGTGCTGGAATTGGTGGTGCTCTCTGAAATTAACAGCATCCCTGCCTCTGCTTTGGTTCTCCCTGCAAGTGGGGGAAATCATAGCATTTATTTGGGGAAGCTTTTCAAAAGCATGTTTATACTTGCAAAACCTGCTGATCCCTTAGTAGCATCCTCCTCCTCAGCCTTTTTCCCAGTCCTCGTTACTCTATGTTCTCTCACATTGAATTACATGAACTACTTCTTAGAGTTGAGAGACTACAACTGGCTGGCATTTCACTGCCCATGTCTATTTACATGGTATTTTCAGTTTACCGGAGCTCTTTGCAGGGCTGTATGTCCCCGATTTGGATCAGAGTTCACAATCTTATTACCTAGTGAGACATGTTGAATTTGTGTCTGGATCAAGAGCTATTGAATGGACTTTGAGGCTACCAAGATTGTAAATAATAATGAGCTATGTATAACACATTGCGATAATTTATATTTTAAAAAAATGACCAATATATGCAGAGCATTGGGCTAAAATGTATGCTGAAACATAAGTACGAAAAACTATATTTTGAAATCCATATATTGACTCCTAAGTATGTGACCCAGTTTCCTCTGTGTGTGCTGTGCGTGGTCTGTGTTTCTGAGTCACTTACATTTAAACTAGAAATAGGAAAAGCTGGTCCTTAATAATTTTAAATTATTTTATTATAAAGTATGAAGGAGAAGAGAAAAATCTTTTTTTTTTTTTTCCTTTGTGTACCCACCATCCCCCAGAACTAAGTGTATGAAAATTTGCCTAATAAGAAAGAATAGGCATCTAAATTAAAAGTTTTTTCCTTGGTTTCAGGTTGCAATAAAATGTCATGTTCTTAGCTGAGGTGTTATGGGTCACTTGCTTAGCTCAGAAAAGCATGGTATCTAATTAAATATGTCACTTAGTGTGCTGTAATTGTCACTTCTTGCCATGGAGGGGCCAAGGAATGGGACATAATGTGGTAGACTTGTCCCCTCTCAGGTTTAAGTGAACAGCTCTAACTTGAGAGATGAGGGATGTTTGTGGGTGGTACGTGCTGTTTCTCGTGGTTATCTCTAGGTAAGTTAGATGATAGTCAAATCATTAAGAAAAAAAAAAATATTTCTGAGATAGTGCCTTTTAGTAATTTATGAAAAATAGTGTGGCATCGTTACTGATGCAATGTCAATGATCCTTTACCTTCAAGTACTTTGATGTAAGCATAGATAAAAAATACAGAATGAAAGAGAGCACGTAAATGCTGGGAGTGCAGGCCATCAATCTTTACATCATCTATGTTAGGCCTTTAATGTAGCTGGCTAGTCTCTCTGGGATTTCCTCTGTAGAAATGAGGTGAAATTAGGTGTCTCCAGAAACAGTCCAAATCGCCTCGAATAGGCTATTATTCAGAATAACCTTTTCAAAAGACCTTGTTGCTCTCCGTTCTCTGTGAGGAAGTCCAGGGAGACTAGGCAGGCGAGCTAACTTAGGTGCCCAGAGTTAGACTGAATGAGTCTCCTTAAAGCTATAATGATGCAACTCTGCAACGTGAACGAGGTGTCCTTGAGGATGCCATGTGCCTGGAAGACTAAGAAGATGTGAAACAGGCCATATTCAAAGTTCCTCTTTTGGATGCATGTCGAAGATGAGGCAGATGTAGTGAGACAGACTGCTTCAAGGACAGTGAAGTCTGTCTATTGTATTACTGTTTCTTCCATGCATGCTAGCAGAATCCTGGGCTCTAGTTAAATGTTATGTTCTGCTTTTAAAATGTGAAATTCAGGTGCACACTGGTTTCTGTTATACTATCAAAATACACTGTTCCTTTAATCCTTCATACTTATAATGTAATTATATTTATTCCTAGAAATGGTAGTATTTTGAAAGAAAATTGATATGACAGCTGCTACTTAAGATAGGCTTTTTTTCCTTCTCTTTTATTTTTTCAGTACAATGAAAAATCAGAATTACTCTCAGATTCTGCAGCAAGTGAAACCAAATATTATGAAAGCTAAAAACACGATCAACAGACAAAACAAAATCTATTTAGTAAAAGACCTCCAAAATCTGTCAAAAAAAAAAAAAAGCCTTCCTATTGATGTTAAGCAAATGTAGGTCATGGTTTCAACTGTTATTTTGTGAAGCATTGATGCAGTGAAGTTGGTTTGCTTTTTGAAAAGAAAAGGAGTGACTATTCCACTCCAGTGGTAAGGAACGACAGATACACATAGGGTATCTTTTTTTCATGTAGAATAACATGGTTTTGGAAAAGATACCACTAGTGTAGATGTAAAGAGAGGAGGGGAAACCTCCTAAGCATGCCATAAGCTCAAAAATACTGTCAATCTGATAAGCTGCAGCAATTTTGCTGTTTGTTTTTATTAAATGCACTTTATTAGGTTCTTCATGCTTCAGAGAGATGTAAAGCGCAACATATTTGTAGTTTCAGTCTTATAATTGACTCTGATTTTTTTTTTCCTTGAGAAGTCTTCATTAAAGGGAAATGATTTTGCAGTCGATACCTTATGATTTGTTATAATGCAAATAACATTTAGTACATCTTGTAGACTGTCTGAGAATTCCCACAAGCTTCCTAGCAAATGTCATCTTACTTCTGAATTGAGTGAAGCACTGCCTTCCTTTTGCTTTCCTGCAATTTGTCATGCTTCATACTTGGCTAAATCTGCCAATTTTCATTGTCCTCACTGACAACAGCTGTCAGCATGCCATTTATGTCTTCAAAACTCTTGGTGGCAGCATCCTCTAAGTTACAGGATTGAAATGCAACCTGAGCTACTTAGAGATTTAGATCTGTGTAACTTCTTGCTGTGTCGTGCTCAGAAATAGCACCACAAAATCCCTTAATTGCCCTAGAAAGGAGGAACACGGCTGGATGTAACGAAGTGGCCAACAGGTCCAATAAAGTCATCATTATCTCCTACACTACTTTGAAGAACTTGGGTTGACAGTGACGGAATTAAAATCCGTCAGAGAAGCATACATGTAATGAATCTAATCACTGTGAAAAGACAGGGTGCAGGCCAGCTAAATAATTTTCTTGTTTTGTTAGCTGCAGAGCTGAGTAGATGCTTTTCTTTGTACTTTCTCATTTATTATAAAGTCATGACTGCTTTTGAATTCTTCCCAAGCCTAGGAGCTGGGAATCTATAAGATACAAATTGTGGACAATTCTCACTTTTGAGAACAGAGGTGGGGATAACTTTTATAACTTTTAGTCCGCCACGAGAGAAGTTCCACTCTTTTATAGTTAACCTATCACTGGGGAGGTTATTTTGCAGCTTTTTTTTTTTTTTTTTTTTTAATTTGGGGAAATTAAGGAATTCCTTCTGAATTGCAACCTCTCATTGAGTTTGCATCTGCCGTAGATAAAGATATATTGTAATTCAGTCACTGTTTATCCAAACTCACAGCCACTGTTGTAAAGAGTTGGATAAGTTATTACCATCTCCCTGATCTGTTGTTAGGTGGGATAACTCCAAGGAGGGTTTTGGTTTCTCAAAGCTATCTCATTCAGAATTTTCTTTTGAAATAATTCAAAAGGTTGATGATTCTGGTCCTTAATTTTATCTAGCAAAAAAATAATTGACTTAATAATTAGGAGTATTAGTTCCAGTTTAAGACATATTTCAAATAATCAGTATTTATTTTTATTATTGCTGTTTACTGTCATTTTATGAATTTGATAATTTTCACTTAAATTTTTCAATTCTAAGTAAAAGGGGTGAATTCAGAAGACACTGAAAAATGATTTTTGCATATGTTAAAATGGAAAGATTTCTAAACATTATGATATTTAATACTGCAAGTACGAAAATATAGGCCTGTGAAATCTCTTGAAGTAAAAAAAAAAATTACATTGAGGATTAATTTCAAATAATGCTTGTTATTTGAAATAGTTGAAAAACAACTGCTGTTTTTCCCTGCCTAAACTTAAATATTCAGCTTCAAGGAGAATGACATAATGTTTCAAGTGCTGCATTGGATATTTGGGATGTGTTTAGCTTATGCAGAAAAACCAACATAGTCTGTGAACCCATCTACCTGACAGTAGTTAAGGAGCTGGTGAATGTCCAGCAACAGCATAAAATGTTTTCTGGCAATACTTCTCCTTGAACAGATGCTTTTGTTCTTCTATGCTAACAAAAACATGGCTAGCTCTTGGTAGCTCTATAGAGAGTCATTAATGGTCTATGATCTTTTTAACCTCTATTTCCATGGGTGTTTTTTAAGGAAGAGGAAGGAAAGAAGGGGATGTGTATTAGCATGGATTACTGAGTTTATGACTCTAGACATTCTGGTCCTCCATAGTTGTTTGTGATTACTCGTTAGATGATTCATGCAAAAGGGTTTTATTATGTCTGACCATTATGATGGCACTATACACTAAGCTTGTATTTAGGGATTAAAAAAAAATAAATTAACTATAGTCTGAATCAGTACCCCCCCCGCCCCCCCATCAGTTAGGCTGGGTGTCTGGAGATAGCAGCCCTGGAGCTATTAGCTTAACGTGCTAGTGAGTTTGCTGCAGGGTAGTGTTTTAGCAGAACTTTTTCTGGATGAAGAGTTTATAGTGCTGTTGGGCTCAAGTTGCTTTGGGCTGCAGGTACAATTCCACCCTTAGGCAATCTAGTTTGTTGTTCAGCTTTCTTTTCTACTGAAAGGTATTTGGAGGACTATCTCTTTGCCAGTGTAGCTGGGGAGGGTGGAATGGTCACCAGAAGTGGTTGGGCATGGTGCGAGGAGGCTGTGGCTCCCGGGAATGGTTGGCCCTGGCAACCGGTGTTGGGCTGTATTAATAAATTATGATTTTGTACTGAGCAGGGAAAGTCATTTTGCTCAGATAGGTTGGTGCAGAAGTTTCCATAATAGACTGCCTGTAACTTTTTAGAGTTGTCAATATGGAAGTTTTCTACTAATTTTGGGTACAGTCTCTAACAGGGCAACGCTGCTGTTACAGAGCAGTTTAAGAGCGGCTCTTACTTTGATTAGGTCTTAGCAACAGAAAGATCTGCTGTCTCTCTGCTAATATTTTTTGCAATGCTTTCTGGCTGTGATGTCTGTATGAATACCCAGTACCACTCCCTTGCGTGTCCTTATAGATGTGGCTACGTTTCAGCGACTGCCACCTGAGTTAACTTTTAACTGGTTACCTAGATCTAGCTTTGCTCAAAAAGTTCTGTACAAGCTGCTACCTAGTTGCTTATTTACTTAGTTTTCAGGCAGATTTTGAGCTCTGCTGTTGAAACTTGTTACAAGTACCTGAGACAGCAAATTCAGCGGTGCTCAGGTGCTTCCATCCAAGCTGAAGTTGTTGTAGCACCTGTATCCTAAAGTGCTGGTGATCAGAGAGGTGCACCTGGAAATAAACTGAACTGTCTTATGGCTGGTGTTTGGGTAAGAACAGAACCACCCCATCCCTGGAAATGGTCTTAATTTTTTATTTTCTTTTCCCCCTATTCAGCAATGCAGCCACGAAAGCAATCTGTTTTATCTGTAAGCAATGTCAGTTATCTGCAGATGATACGGTTTTCTCTCGTCTCAGAAAAATATCATGAGCTCATGCTACAGCAGCTTGCACTTTTGTTTTTTGATGCTTCCAGTTTATCAGCTGAAAATGAGGATAAGCATGCATAATCTAGTGCATCACATGAAGGCCAACGACAAAGTTACCCAAAATCACAGTGTATCCTATGTAGTATTCCCTCACTGCTGTTGAAAGGAGAGCTAATACCTTCCTCGTCTCAGGGACTGGGGTAACAGGGGCCTGTCACTTTGGGATCTGTGTCCTGCTGGGCAGCCCAGTGTATGCTAATCTCTGCATTTAGCTCCTCTTTCATATGCATTTACGAAAGAGCTTTGCACAGATGGGTAGGAGTTTTTATCCACATTTCTTGGTGGTTTAGTATAGTTACATCAGGAGGAGTAATTATTTCTATCAGCAAGATTGTGACAGTCACCACATTATGGAAATTTTCTTCATTGAAACTTTAAAATTTTTTTCCTTTTGTTTGATTCTCATAGCAACACAAAGAATAGTTTAGAAATATAATTGCAATCTCTGGAAGAAATATAACCAGACTGGCTGTGAAGCTGAATCACATTAGAGCCCTGGGAATAGAGCCACCTATAAAAGAAAATGAGCAGAAAGAAAATCACAGCTTGAGCAGTTGTCATTTGTCAAGAAAGGGGAATCTGTGCTGAACCACCACCAACAACCGGCCACCCAGGAGAAAAGTCATTTTGACAGTGATGGCTTGTAGCCTGCCAGTGTTGGAAAACTCACGAGGTAGTTCTTTAACAGCAACGATTACTTCATTATCGAGCACATGGTGTATAGTTACACTGCTTAACTGCATTTGTCTAACACATTTTATCTTGTTAGCGGGATTGGGTTAACCAGTTGTACAAAGTGCTAATACAGTTAAACTCTCATGTAAGACCTTGAACAATCAGCATAACCTTTCCTAAACTCAAGAGTTTGACATGTAAAACATCTGTGCTTTTCTGCCAAACAATAAACCTGGCTGCTTGTGAGGAATTGCAAATGAGATATCGATACAGTTCTAATGTTCTCAAGAAATCTTTGTGAAAGTTCAAGCTACTTTATTTAATGAATGCATTAATTCATGACACAAATCTTTTAATGCCTCATCCTTTCTCAAGATTGTGCTCACTGAGTCACAGTTGTGTATATTACACTTTCAGACATTTCTATATTATCCTTTTTTGGTTTTGCATACATGCAATCTGTAGTAACATATAATAACTGCTTATGGAAAGTATTAATATTTTGTATTTCTAGATCTAGTAATAATAGACTGTTCTAAATTTTTTTGTTAGTTGAACCTCATAAGTCTTGTAATCCTAATTAGAGTTTTACTGGATTGACACTCACAAGTTCACTTCTGAATCTGTTCTTCACATATGGTTTATAAACCTAAAACTTTTATATTAACTAACCCTCATTGACCCAATGATTCATGTCAGCATCTCTTTCTCACCTCTGTGTTGTGAAGAAATCTAAAAGTCATATAAGTTTTTTTAAAATATGAGATAATGTAAACCTGCAGCAATATGAGATAGAAAAATATGTGTGTGTTCATGTTCCAATATTGCTGCAGTACAAAAATATTAGTCCAAGACGCCCCAGAAATAAGTGTAGATCATCTTAACTGCAATTGAGGGTCTTACATTTAAAAAAATTTAAAAAAAGCATATTTTAGATTGGAAAAGAGAATCATAACCTTCTGACATTTGAGACTGGATAATTATCTTTTATTAGAATTTAATTGTAGTACATGAGCATAGAGATATTACTTAGAACTAATTACTGGTTAAAAACAGAGGTTGTTGAATGCTTTTACATCTGCAAATTCAAAATACTTGGCTTATCTATGAAAATATGTGTTTGCCTATGGAGTAGAATAGAACTTGAATGGTTACTACTTAATTCTAGTAAGTACTAGTTTAAAAGTCATTTAAATGTTGTTAGATTATTTTTTTTTTGCAAAATCTTGAGTGCATCGTCAAATCCTTAATGTGGAAAAGGCTTTGCTGAAAGGGTGGCCTCTGTATTTATGGCCGTGTAAGAAATAACAAGAAGGTTTTCAAATTACTAAATTCCTTACTGATTTTGATCATCCTGGAATCATTTAGGCCATGAGATACAGCTGGCGAGGAACACTTTTACTGTGTTTCACATTTCCATCATTCCCTTTAAGAACTCTCAAATGCCAAGGTGGAAGGAGTGAATTTTTTCCCCCTAGACAGAGAGTGGATGTTTCAACCCTGATAATTGATGGAGAACTTCACCAAAAAGGACAGTTCATGTGGTGCTGTCCCATGCTAATCCCAGCTGCTGCTATTTCTGCCTGTATTGTTTCATCCTCATTGTTTTTGTGATTACTATAGGGATGTTGTGTCTGTAAGTGGGAAAGGTGAGCAAATTTATTGTGAGAGGTAGGGACGTGATCTCATAGCAGCTCATAGACTTGTGGATCATGCTATGGGAGTGTGGTACCATTGGGAAGAGATGGTATTACAGGGTTAGAGCATACCTGTTATGTATGATAATCATACACGGATGATAATCATACATGTTATGTACCCCAAAAAGCAAGACCAGAGATGCAGGGTTTGCAAGGAAACGTAGTAACTTTTTAATTAGAATGGCTGACATGATTGAAAAAGTGACAAAGCTTCACATTCTTTTATCTGGTCTTGAGAATAGATTGCTTCTTTTCCATCAATGTCAGTTTTTCTTAAAAAAAAAAAAAAAAAAAAGATACTGCCTCTTCTGATCATTTTAAACGTGAATTTTGTTTTTCTTTTTTTAAGCTTAAAGTGCTTTATTTTGTAAGACCTAAACAGAGACAATAGCAACGTTTGTTTCTATGTGTGATGACAGAACTTGACCTGTTTAGAGTGAATTATAAGAATCTGAAATTCTGTACCTGATCTGAAATGGTATCATGGTATAGCTTATCTAATTTTCAAACTGCGAATTAAAAGTTAAATTAATCACTGCATTATGTTATTACTTGAGGAGTTGTCATCTTATCTCCATGAAGGGCTGAGGCCTCGCCTTAGACAAGTTTGGTGACAGTTCCTGTTACGATCATCCATTTTCTTTGTCTTTGCCGCTGTCTAGACTGAAAGTGTAGAAGCAGGGAATAGAGGGAGGAGCAGTGGTGGAAAGAGGTGACGGTGACATTTCTCTCTGAAACAGTCGCCGTTTGTGTCAGACACACAAAGGCTTGTATTCAAACCGCGGTCTTCTCTGACCTCCGGGTACATGAAGGCAAACAGCTCATGGTTGACTTTTTCTTGGGCAAGTTTGTGCCCTTCGCAGGACTTGTGGTGCTTAGTTCTGTGTAAGGACTTCTGCACTGTCTTAGGTGTGTTGGGTCTGACTTTTTTTTTCCTTTTGAGGTGGAGTTTGGAGGAGGGAGGGGGTGAGAGGCTGTATCAACTTCATTACAAATGGCACAAATTGTTTGCTTAGGTCCTTCTCTTGCCATTGTTGCCTGTGTTGATGAGTAGTAAAATCATGTATTTTAGTGACATCTGTGGACTTGGAGTCGTATCCTTTTCAGTGAACTGAGTCAGAACTGGTTTTAAGATATCATTGTTGCCTGTGTTGATGAGTAGTAAAATCATATATTTTAGTGACATCTGTGGACTCGGAGTCATATCCTTTCCAGTGAACTGAGTCAGAACTGTTTTTAAGATATCAACTCTGGCAGAAGCCATTGCACTGTCATTGTTGTTCATACCTTTAAGGCTGTTTTAGCCATTTTTGTTTAAATGAAAATGTTTTATATTAAGAAATACTTAAAAATTAAAGATTTTCATTTAGAGAATAAGTAGGTAACATTTAAGAATTGTTCATACCTTTAAGGCTGTTTTAGCCAATTTTTTTTTTTTAATGAAAATGTTTTATATTAAAAAATACTTTAAAATTAAAGATTTTCATTTAGAGAGTAAGTAGGTAACATTTAAGAGCTCTTAACTGCTCTCAACTGCAGTACGTGAAATTGAAGCAGAGCTTAACTGAATTGAGCTGACAGTAATCAAAAGTGATGTGATGCCCAGAAAGCCATGGGGCTGACCAAGATATGAATTTCTGCAACAAGTAACTGAGAGGAAATGAATTTCAATGAACAAAGTAAATTTCTTAAACTAATTTGAAATACTGATTTGAAAGACAACTTTAAAGATACCTACTTGTCATTAAACCAAAGCAGCATTTTACTGTTAAGTCCCTGAAGTCCTCTGAAAGAAAATCTGCCTGAAAAATGTATGGAAATTGGCAGGATATTTGATATTGGAGGGTAAATGGCATTGATTTGCGGCATTCTTACATTGATAAAAGACAAAAATGAGAAGGAAAAAGGAAAAATTACTCTTAAGATCTAAATTTTCTAGTATTTCGTTGTGATCACTTGTGACAAAGGAAATGAGGGTTTTCGTTTCTTGGAGTTATTCTAGACAGAGATAAGTAGTGGAGAATGTGTGTTCAAACAGAGTGTCGATGCTTTCACTACCGGCACTTTTTTATTTCAACCACTTGTTACAGGCCAATAAACTTGGAGCACAGGGAAATTTAAGCAGAAAGGAATGGCAAGTCAATAACGGGTAGCATTTATTGTTCAGATGATTTAATGCAAAAACCGCTATTATAGAGTACATCATGGGCAGAACTTGGTGAGTATCTTGCATCATACAGTTTGTATTTTAAACAGCTAGCAGCACTACCATGCTACCATTCAGAAAGTAGAAAACTACCACTGTGCAAAAGTGGAAAATACCTGCTATTGTGCTGATGGAGCTGTCAGGGGACTCTTGCTGGAAAAAATAACTATGAGGTTGGTTCAGTTGAAATCGGTGAAGATATGCTGACATAAGCTGGGAAAAACAGTTGTGAATTCAGTCTCAGATATTTCAATGAAAATCTTAGAGGTTGTGAGAGGTGTGTATTTTCAAGTAAGCATTTAATATTTTATACGGTGACTTTTAGTATTGGTGTCACCACTAATAAAATTATCATTAAAGTTATGCTAGAGAATTCTGCTTGTGTCTGCTTTCTTATTTTAACCTATTGAACATTTAATTATTTCTTGTAAAATTGCTTAGCTTTGACAGCTACGATTACTCCAGAATAAGCGTTTGTTGCTTAGGACCAGGAGGTTAACACCTGTCAAAAAGTAAGTGGTATAGACTTGAATCTCTTTTGGGTAAGAAAGGAATATAGGTACTCTTGTGCCTTTGACTAACCTAACTACTGAGCAGCCAAATAAATGGAAGATGATACTTTCTCTCCCAGCTTATATATATATTTTTTTTTTATTTGCTAGCTGAGGAAAAAAAAATTCCTAGTTGGTTAGGATGTTATGAGATCTTTATGCTAGGAACCTCGATGGATATGGTGAGTTAGGGACCTTGATGGGTAGACCAAGGGAATTGTGGTATTTGTTTTTGGTTGGGTTTGATTTTTTAAATTTTTTTTTTCTTAAAGCCTGTTGCCTGTATCCTTTCATGTATTTATCCAAGTGACACCAGAAATTCAGTATATTTAAAATGTAGCCTTTTGAAATATGAGTATCATTAAAAGTAAATTTTAAAATTAAGGCAACCTCTTTTGAAAAATTTACCCTGGGAGAAGTGTCAGGAAAAATTAAGCTTTGCAGGCAAAGTGTGCTGAGATGCACAGTCATTTTGGGAAACACTTTTCTTTGGTAGCACAGAAAATGCAGACACAGAGATAACAGTTGATTGCTTTTCATTGCAGAATAAAGTTTAGTTTTTCAAATTCCTTGGTAGTTGCTAGCTTCATTAAAGATTTTTAGTGAGCAAACGCAGCTAACAGTGCTTTGATTTTTAGTTAAGTGGAAGTTATTAAAACAGTTGTCTTGAAGTTTTTGTGAAAAACAAAAGATGTAACTAATTGAGGTTTTATGCAAGTTAGGAGTAGTAAGTGTAGGAAAATATTCTGTATTAATAATAGGCTTAACAAGGGAAGGCAATAAATCATTTCTAATTACTAGTCTTGTCGATTATATGTTTCCTCATTCTAATCTTCCAAATTGCATCCTAAGCTCAGACTTCTTTGTCAATGAGATTGCTTTTCTTCTCCTTCCGTTCTGTAGGATGTGTCACATTGCAGAAAGACACGCATGTCCATCAAAATCACTTTCCTGCCTTTTGGATCATGATCAACATTTTGTTGAAAAAGATGGAGGGCTTTCTGCAGCCATCTGGAATATTGCTATTGTATGGCTGGCTTTGGTTATTTTAGAGGGGAAAAAAAAAAACCAGACAAAATGGATTCTTGGTGTGGTCAGTCTACCAAATTAAATGTTGATTACTTTTGTGTCTCTGCTTGGTTTATAGTCTGTCATTCAGTTTCCATATTTAGAAAGAGGATTATTGAAAAGTTAAATCTTTGAGGATGGTGCAGGAAAACTTGAGGTAGAGTTGCTGAAAGGTGCATCTCCTTCCATCATTTTAGGAAAGCACCTAGTAGACAAAGCTAAATAAATAATGATAACTTTCTTTTCCTGAAAATTAAATTGGGTCTTTTATTTTTATCTAGCCCTAGGGACTAGTGAATAACTAGTGGAAGAGAACTTGAGATCTCTGTCTTAATCGTTCCAGTGTGTGTTCCGGAATATTTACCTTGCTGGTGTGTCTGAACAGGAGGGGTAAAAATACTTAGTGATCCAACGTATTGGGAAACTATGTGGCTAAGAATTAGGATACATAGCCAAAATCAAGTGGTCTTATGATTTTGCTTCTTGTCTAACTGTTATGTTGTCACTTAAGCACGGCATACTGATTTAAAAAAATGTAAAAAAACCCCAAAATACTGAAGGCAGTACTGTGCTGAGGTACAGTATTTCTGTCAGACTGCTTTCTTAGTGCTTCTGAGGGCTACAGATTATATACTTATACCCAGGAGTTTACATAAAAGCATGCTTTGGTTTTAAGCGTATGCAATGTGATACCTTTACATTTCTCAAAGTTGTTTACTGCTAAATTGGCAGAAATTTCGGCCCAGTAGCATGTATAATTACAACAAGAAACAAAAACCTTGTTTTTGCAACCCTGGCCCCTGTAGGCAGTAATTTTTTTTTAAAAAAAAATTGTTTGAAGTGATTTCAGCTCTACCGAGAGCAAGACAGCAACAGCAGTTAGGTAAGAGTTTTCTCCCCGCAGTCACAGGCTGGCAGTGACAACGGGCACAGGGATAACGCTCGAGCTCTGTCCCCTGACCTGCAGGGGCTGTGGCTTTCACCCAGACCTTCCCAGTCTTGACAGGAGTTTCAGGACTGTGGGCACCTGGTGCTTAGGAACTGCGCTTGGACCATAAACTGATTTCACATGAGTCATTGTACAGCCATCAGAGTGGTAACGACTTCTGGTTTTAATTATGCGTTTTAAAATCGCGGGGTTGTTCTCTGCAGCTGCTAGCACTTGCTGTCTTTTGACAGTTGTAGTTTTAGACAGTCCGTTGTTGGTCTGTTCTCCCAAGATGGGGACCTTGCTGATGACTGCAGGAGGCTGCTTTTGGCATTTTTTCTGACTAGATGGTGGTTTAGTGTTATGAGAACTGAATTGCCATCACTTTTGCACTGAGCTTAAACTTTTAAATTTTTTTCATCTGCTCTTGTTCATGAAGTTCACGTACCTATGTGCAGCTCAGGAAAATGAGTCTGGAAAACCCATAACAGCTGCAATATAGTACCCTCTAGCTGCACTCAGTTTATGGGAACCCAATATATATTTGTTAAAGTACCATCCCGTATATTTCTTTAAAAGATGTTTCTTTTGGGGTTGATGCGGTGGCTGGTCTCTGATGTGTTGTGCAACCATATGGGTATTGGGGATGAAGTTTGGTGGTTGGTCTCTGTTCCTTTCAGCTGGCAAGAGATGGAAGCATGAGCGAGGCAGCAGACCAGATGCCGGGGGAAAGAGCAACTTGCTCACAGTTGATGATACCTCTGGCCAGCACCCAGAATGGTACTGATGAGCTCTGCAAGAGCTGTCTCCAACCCTCCCCAGCTGTGGGGATGGCTGTTGTGTCGGCCTTAAGGGAAGGAAAAAGTAAAGAGTGGAAAATTAGAATGTCATGCAGGATAATTGGTCCTGAACTAGTTTTAATTTAATTTTTTTTTTAATTAAGGGTTTAGGGTAGCAACAACAATGCCTCATGACTTGCAGGTGATTTAGGGAATATACTTTGCAAGCTGTGAAATTATGGGTAGAATACAGGTTGATTTATTTATTTTTGTGCAATACGTTGAGTCTATCTGTGGTATAGTGGCTTAATAGACATTAAAAGCAGAGATTTCGGGGGGCTTAAGTTATTGATTTCACCTAATTTATGTTTTTTAATCAGAAATGGGATCAAGGTTCTGGGGAAAAAAATGATATTGAGAAGGTTCTTTTGGAAAGGTTTAAAGAAGCTAGAGGTATGATGGGAGAAGCTGGGAACCATAGCATATGGTGTGTTAGGGTAATCAGAAATACTCGAGTGAAGGATTTGCAAAGCTTTTTTAAAATCTTTTTCCTTTTCATATGTGAGAGAACTGTTATGCATATCTTCAGCTCTGACTTTGTTCGTGCAACTGGCTTAATGCAGCTCACAATAGCGCTAAAAGAAAGTATTTGCAGCAACATTTCTGAAGTATGTTGTCATTGATATGATGAAGTCTCCAGCCATACCAGTAAAAACCAATATAATCGTTGAAATACTTGCCGTTTTCCTTCCAAGCTACTATGACTAAATGTCTTTTAAATGCCTAGTATAAATATAACAGGTAAAACCTATAGTATGGGCAGGTATAGATAGTATGAGGATACTGAGGATTTAACTTTGTCTTCGTTTATCCTATTCTATGCTCAATATTCAAAACACTGTTTTAGAAGGAGTTTTAACCTTTGGATTACATGTGGTAGTACGGAATTTCATCAACTGACTGGGAATAATCTGAAGCAGCAACTTCTTTTTTTTTTTTTGTTAGGACATCTCAGCCATTACTCTAAGTCTCATTGTCTTGTAACCAAATGGTGTATTTTAAAGAGCAGTAGCGTGTTACAATAAGGCATTCTTAAGAACATGGACCCACAAACAAGTTACCGTAAAGTAAGGAAATGTGGAAATTTACTGACCGAGTGTATCAGCTGCTTTGCTTTAACAGCCTCTGGGCAGAATCTTACCCCTTGTACTGTAGGAGCAGTAAACTACACTTCTTTTACTATATTGAGGGTATGTAAGGGCGTGAGGGTAGTAAAGTGGAATAGTTGGGATTAGTTCTCACTGTGACTTACATTCTGGGAACTCTGCTATTTGCTTGTTCTTGGTGACAGTTTCTTCCACAAAGTTTTGGAAGGATCTGAACTAAAGCGCGTGTGAACAGCAGTCCAAAAGTAAGTAATAATTTTTCCTATGTGAAGACCTACACCGTAATGTGGGGTAGGTGTTTAAGGGAGATACCTTTGGACAGCCTTTCTAATGACTATGTAAAGTTGCATTTCTTTAACTTACATGAGTGTTTGTGACTGGAGCTCATGTTGCTCTAGGGAGAAGAAAAGGAAATAGGTTGTGAAAAGTCACTGGTCCTGACACGACTTGCGGTGAAAACTGAGGGGTACTGGAAGTTTGTTGGACCTCATGTACCATGGCAGTGCAAACAGTTTTCCCACCACAAGAAATCTTGAGGCAAACTATGTTGAAAGAAAATTCTCAAGGTAACTGTCATCTGGAGTCAGAGACTCTTTCCTCTTAGACTGAAAACATGTAAAAGTTCCTGAGTATGGATGTACAACAGTGTAAAGAAATGCATCTCATTTTACAAACTTTTTTTTATCTGAGCATCTGGAGTTTTCCTAGGTTATCTTGTTCCCATGTGTATAGTCTCAGAAGAGCGTAACAATTTGTATGCTCCTGTCTGTGCTATGAAGCTCCAGGCAAAATGCCCCCAGCACTCCCCTGGGGCAGAGATGCTCCATGTGGTGCCCAAATGGCTCATAAATTATTTGCTCACCTATTTTGAATATTTACAGGTTCAGCAAACGAGACCCTGTATAAAGCTGATGACACTGAAGTATTTTGTATAACCTATTAGTTTCAGTCTTTGATTGTCTCAAAACTTTTAATTCAAATTGTCTTCACTTAACTATAATTTAAAAGTTTTCTTAGCGTGGGAATATAAGAAACAACATCCTTGCAGAAATTTGTCAGTAAAATTCTCACTAAAAGACTAATCAGAGCACAATTTGAGAAATTAAAACTAGGTTTTGGGGGAGGATTCTTTTTCTTTTTTAATCAGGGCAAGTTATGTGCTGGGACTTGCAAGTCTAAAAACAAATTAAGGAAATCACAGGAGTAAGAAAGTGCAATGTAAAATTGCTGTCAGCACAAAATACGTGTTACTCATAAATCTCTGGGACTCCTTTCAGTGCTCAGCTAAAAAAAAA
>NW_009636641.1:0-9878 GCF_000690535.1 Cariama cristata | reverse complement strand
GAGCCCGCAGGAGCAGGGCAGCCCCCTTCCCCTTTCCCAGAGGGACCAGGTTGCACCAACAGATGCCGGATGGCAGTGGGAAGAAGCAGCCGGTCTGTCTGGGAGGAAACTGGGACCAGTTTGAGGGTCCAATTGTGTTTTTAAAGAAGTGCAAAGTCACGATGAGCTGGCAGCAGCATCCCCAAAGTGGGTTTGGGGAGCCTTTAGCCTAGAGGAGGCTAAAACAAGGGGTTTCCCCTGCTCCGCCAGCAAGCCAGCTGCCCTGGCTTCTCTTTGGGGAAATATTCCTCCAAAATATTTCACCAGCTGGTACTTTCCCTGCTTGGTCAGTGGCAGAGCTGGGCACACTGGGTCAGGATGCTCTAGTGCCACCCGTGCCACCCAGCCACCCTCCGAGCCCTTATTTTGGAAATCCCAAATCCCATATTTTGGGATATCCCAGCCCTGACTCCATCCCCAGGAGCTGCTGGTGTGGAGATGTGCAGTGAAATGAAGATCATTGACTTAACAAGGGCTCGCGCATGGGGAGAGCCCATGAGATTGCTGTTTTGCTCTGCTCTGCTATCGTGAGCTGCCTAATCCCAGCAGAAGGGAGAAATGGGATTATTTTTTTTCCTGGCTTGGCATCGTGTCTGAACACGCTTGGGGCACCCCAGCATGGTACCGCGGCTGAAACCCTCCTGGCTTAGAGAAGGCAGCTCATCGGGGCTCGTGATGCTCCCCCCATGGCTCCGGGAGCTGCCCTGGGGATGCTGTCTGGCTCTAGGGTCGCATCCCCGCTGCAGGCTGTCACCCCACTTATCTCCCCCTCCAATTTGAGGGAGAGACCGTGGGAACACCGAGCTTTTCCATCTGTCCTTCCCCCCCAGTGGGAGAGGAGCAGCAGTCATCGGCATCGCGCTCGGACCTGCTGAGGATACGGAGAGGGTGGTCCCGCACCTTGCCGAAACGCCTCACCCTCGCCCCAGGGGAGCAGAGCCGGGCGCAACGGGGTCCCGTCCAAACACGCCGGGGAGGGTTGGCAAGCTGGCTCCTTTCATCAGGTTGATGGGAGCACATGAGTTTTAGGGGAGGGGGGAGCCGTGTGGAAACTCTGACATACGGACAAAAATGCATCCCGCATTCGATTAGTCGTGGGCTGTTCCACAACACGCGCCCCTAACGGCATCAGTCATGGGGCAATCCTATTAGCAACAGCATCCTTGCCGTGCCAGTTACCATTTTAAGGGGAAAACTCACCCGTTTCGCTTAAAATGTAGCGTGGGAAATGTTGCGTAAAGCAAAATAGACATCTGAGCATTCGTTTCAGTGCTTTTCCTGAATATTTTTAAACCGGAGTGTCAAAGGAGTTGCATCCCTTCCCATTTCATGTTATGGGACGACATTACTGCAGACCACAGCTTCCTGGTCACATAGCATCCCGGCTAAAGGGAGCTGAAATTGTCACCTCCCCATCAATGTCCCTTCTCAGGGACAATTTTTGATCCTCAAAAGTGAGGTGTCACGGCAAGAGCAGCGTGACGGTGCAGTCCGTGGGTGTGCTCCATCTCGGTGGTCCCCAGGAGTTGGGGGTCATCATCTCCAGAGCAGAGCAGCGCTGATCTGGAAAAATGGGCCAGATGATAAGTGGATTTGGGGGGATTTGTTTTAAGCTAAGGAGAAGAACAACTGAATTTTTGGGGGTGTGGGAGAGCACCAGCGCTTCCCGGGGGAGATTTTCATCCCAGCCTTCAGTGCTTGAGGCTGTGACTGCTCGGACCTCCTGGCTTTGAGACGTCGCGGGCGCGTGATGCTTGCAGCGGGGGGGGGGGGGGGGCGCGTGAGGTGGGCGGGGGGGGGGGGGATTGCAAGTGCTCCCCTCGCTGTCCGACGACAGCACCTGGGGGGTCCTGGCCCTGTAACCAAGCTGGGAAAGCAGCTTAAAAGCACTTGACTTTCGGGATTTGTTGTGTTTCCGGCCGGTGGAAATCTTGGAAATGTTTTCTGGGATTTTTTTCCCTCCTCATTCAGTTTTACTCTGAGGTTATAACCTTTCCCTGAGACATGGAGTGGGGGGACCTGTGTGTCGCAGCGAAGCTGGGCATCCGTGGGGACCATGTCTATGTGTGATCCCCCCCATGTACGGCTTCCGACATCGGTATTTTAATCAGAGCCACTGAGCGGGGAGAGAGGATTTAGGATTTTCTGGGCGGGAAGGAGTTAAAAAGCTGGCAGCAGCAGCAGCTGGGTCAGGGAACAGGGTGCGTCTGAGGGCTGGCTCAGCTCCCAGAGGTTTTGGGGAGCTCAGGTGGGTTCCCAGCTGGGCGGTGGGGTTCTCGGGGGGCCGTGCCGGGTGTAGGGAGGCTGGCGCTCGGGAGAGGAGGGTTTGGCAGGGCCGGCGGTGCGGCCACTCCTCCCGCTGCTCCGCTCTGGTTTGAAGGGTCGAGTGCCAGAGCTGGGGAGGAGATAGCGATGTGAGTGCTCCAGGAGTCTGGCCGGGGCCAAACTCCTGCCTCTTCCCTCCTTTCCTTCCTCTGGCCTCTCCGTTTCGCTCTCTGAAGCAACAGGGTTCATTTTCCCTTCCTAATGGCCCCACCTCGCTTGGGGTTTCTGCTCCTCTTGGCTTGCTGCTTCTCCTCCTCCAAAACGCAGCTCCTGGACTGGTTTTGGGGCAGCTCGAAGACCACGGGAAGCCCAGCGACACCCGGAAAGGGAACCGAGAGGCTGGAACCCCTCACCTCTGCAGCAGCTCCCACCCCCAACGTGTCCCCAGGGACGTGGAGTGGCCAGGTGGTGGGGGACGTCACCACCCCACAGCGCCAGGAGCTGGATCCTGGTACAACAGCACCTATGGGAGAGGAGACCATGGCCAAAAACACCGAGCAGTGGGACAGGAGTGCCACGGGGCTGGCGGAGAGCACGACACGGCCAAGCATTGCTCCTCCCCACACCTCTTCACCTACTTATGGTCAGGATGCGGCCAGCAGCTCCACCAAGGACCCACAGCTCCTGGGGACAGGGACCACCGAGAACCCACGGCTTCTAGGGACAGGGACCACCAAGGACCCACAGCTTCTGGGGATGGGGAACACCGAGGACCTGCAGCTCCTGGGGACGGGGACCCCCACAGCGATGGGGACATGGGTGTCCTCACAGAGACCAGCGGGTCCCCGGCCAGGTAGTGCCCCTTTTCCTTTCTCACCAGGTGACAGTACCCCTGACCAAGGGGTGCCACCCCGGGACCCCACGGCACAACTGCCCCGACACCGCTATGGAGCATCACCCGCCCCACCAAACCTGTGTCACGGCACCAGCTGCCAGGGGCTGGCGCTGGCCGGCATGAACGGGGGCCGGAGCCCTCCTTTGCCTAACAGAAGGGCAGATAACGGTGTGGATCCTCCTCTTGCCGATAACTCCTGTCCTCCCAAGTTTGATTTACTAACCGCTGCTATGCGACTCTATGGTAGTAGCGGCACGGGGCTCGCATCCTTCTTACCCGGACTGATGCCGCCGGCTGGCCGTTGCCTGCCCATCTCGACCCGCCTGCCCTTCTGCAGCGTGCTGGGCACCAACCATTTCAGATTACCGAATTACCTCCGCCACAGCAGCGAGGTGGAAATTCGGGCGGCTTTGCATGAGTGGGAGGGGCTGCTTGAATCGCGGTGCCATCGCTACGTGGAGTGGTTTCTCTGCTTGCTCCTGCTCCCTGGGTGTAGCCCCTTGGTCCCCATAACCCCCCCACCGTGCCAGGGCTTCTGCGAGGCCGTCAGAGACCTGTGTTGGATGCACTTGGCTGGTGGGCACCTGCCTCTGCCTTGTGATGCTCTGCCCAAGGAGGACGAAGGGTATTCTTGTGTCTTTATTAATGCTTCTGCAGGTAATGTGGCTGGGTGATGTCCGTGTGTTCGTGTGTGTGTCTCCCCTCCCCAAACTTGCCCAGGTTTTTAGGCGCCGAGGGATGCTTCTGCCTTGTCCTCATGGGATGCTCCTCAGTCCAAAATTGTTTTCCATCCAGCCTTGGCTTCTTCAAACAGGGACCACCAGTGGATTTTGGCTCCCTCCGCAAGGCTGAGCATCACCATCCCCTGCTTGGGTTGGTGGAACACAGTGGCCAGATTAAAAGACAACGTCCCGGTGGCCAGGACAAGAGATGTTCCCTGAGTACATCACGGTGGCATTTGGGGCCAGTTTGTAAGCGCCGCAGTGCATAGTAAAGGTCTTTGGGGTGTCCGTGCTGGGAGCGGGGTGCTTGCAGAGCTGGCAGCTCCCTACGGGGACAGGGAAAGGACCAGGACCCCACGACCACCCAACTGCAGCAGCATCTTGGACCATGGTGGTGAGGAGGCCTCAAGGTGACCCACGGCCGTGCCCGCACGCTCCCCTCTCCCAGAGCGGCCCTTTACCTTGGGGTTAATGATTTACCCGATGGCTAATGTTTGATCCCTCCCCCGCTTGGCAGGCAGGAGAGGTTACTTTGCCTCCGGCTTCATCATTAGGTGGTTGTGACCCTTCTGTATGTCAGCTGGGGACCCAGACATGCCTCTTCAGCTGGGGGGTGACAGGAAGAGAGCTGGGGGAACGGGTGCTTGGAGAAATGTACATCGGGGTGTAAGAGCAAGAACACAATTTGGGATGAAAGCAGGAGCGGGAGCTCGCCGCTCCCCCTCGCCGAGCCCTCTGAATGAGGCTGTGTTCCCACACCGGTCCCCCGTGCCCTCGGGTGATGGCTGGGGGCTGCCGACCAGGAGTGACGAGACGCCCGCTGCCGTCAGAGGGGCAATTTAGTGGGGGGGCTAACAGACAAAGGTCGCACACATAGTCCCCTCAGCGTCAAAGCGGCTCTGTTTGCCGGCTGACCCTGGGGGAGGTGTGTGTGGCGGGATCATGGGGATGCTCGGGGGGAGGTACATTCTCCCAGATGGGCAGCATCAGGAAGCGGGGGGGGACTTTTGTTCACCCCATGGAGTGAGTTGAGATGCTCAGGCATGCTGGGGATCCCCTGCATCCCAGCTGGGATGGGATACGTAGGGCCATGATGGCAGTCCTGGTTCAGGCCAGCCGTGAAGGTCATGGCAGAGCGGGAGGGTGCCCTGGAGCATCCCTGGGGCCTTTCTAATGGCACCAGGAGCAAATGGCTGGGTCACTGCGGTCAGAGGCAATGCCCACAACCATCCCGTGCCAGCACCCATCACGAAACTGCTGTGGTGTCAGCGGTCTCTGGCTCTTCGCGCTCTGCGGTGGGTGCTGCCGGTTTGCCGCAGGGAGGAAGGGGTGTGATATTTGGGCTCTGGGTGCCCCTTGCATAAAGCAGGCTTGGCCTGAAAGGTTTGGGGTTGAGAACTCCCACCCCAGGCTTGGGGACAAGTATCATATTTGGGGAGGAGGGAGGATCCCAGAGGATCCCGGAACCGACTGAAACACCAAGGGGAGCGTGGTTGAAAATTGTATTGCTAACAAAAGCCTCTTTCAGCCTGTTCGCACACACCCCCCCCGCCCCCCATCATCCCAAGCCCTGGAGGCAGACGATGGCTTGTCTGGCTGCAGAAATTGCAAGGCTGGCTCTTACACCCGTGCGGATCCCCAGGAGGAAGCTTTGGTTTCCTCTTCCCTTAAAGCTGCTGTGAATTTGGTTTCCTCCAGCCCGAGATAAGCTCCCTCCCTGCATCCTGGTGTTTGCAGTCAGCTTGGCCACAGCCGCCTGCTGCAGGGTGACTGGTGCGGATGTGGGGGGGACGACATGGATGGGGACAGGGCAGTAGGACCGAGCTTGTGGGGTGCCTGAGCATGGGGTGTCTCAAGGGTGGGTGCCAAACTGAGGCTTGTTGGTAGTTCAGGGGAGTCCCGCTCACTCACCCCATCATTTTTGGTGTAGGACTGCACACATCTGGGCACGAAAGGATGCTGGGCTTGAAAGGATGCTGTGCTCCAGGATCCAGAGATCCCCGTGGCCGGCAAGGCAGAGGGGCTGTGCTGAGCCCTTGCTCTCTGAGCGGGCTGCGGATGCCCCATGGGGAATCCTGATCCCGGCGCAGGGCAGATGAGGGGGTTAGAGCTGGTGCAGGACCGGGAGGGAGGTTTCTTCCCATCTGGGTGCTCAGTTTTGGGGTGCCAAGCTTGGGAGGGACTGGGGGCTTGGGGGAGCAGGGTGGGCACAGAGTAGTTTCAAAGCAGCAGGCTCAGGAGAGGATTAGTGGATCTGGGGTCTGGCAGAGAGAAAACTCATCCTTACCTCTAATTGGTGGTATTTCTAACATTCCCACTGCCTGGATCCCTGGCATGGGGCCGGTGCTGGCATTGGGGCTCGGGAACGGGGAGAGGCTCGGCATGGTCTGTGTGTGCAGGTACCCCCAGGCTTTGGAACAGGCACCCAGGTTTTCATCTCCTCCCACCATCCCAAGAGACATGTTTTCCTTCCAGGCTGGGCAAGGCTGGTCTGATTTCTTCTTTCTTATTTTTTTTTTTTCTCTCTTCTTTCTATTTTTTTTAAGAGCACTGGAGGGCAATGCCTGGCTCCAGAGCAGGGTGGAGGTTCCTGGCTGGTCCTCCTGGGCTCAGCACACCTCTGATAACCCCCATCACTCACGTGAAACTCCAAGGATGGAGTTGGGGACATTGAATTGTCTCAGCTGCTGCTCCTGACTCAGCATGGGGCTGAAATCTGCACCGAGCATCCGTTCCTGGTGCGGAGCCCTTGGCCGTTTTGGAGCTGGGATGGTTGGGTTTCCTCGCCCCTGGGAAACATGGAGTTAAAAAGCACCCAGCGTGCTCGCTCCCATCGAGTTGGCACAGGCCCGAGTGGTTGACATAGGAGAGGAGGAATCCAGCGCCCGGTGTGTGGGCGATGAGGATGTGCTTGCTGCCAAAACAACGGGAGCTGGCGTAGAGAGGACTGGCTCGCCCCAGCCAGATGTTCAGCTGCGTTGGGTAGGAGAGACCGTCCTGAGCAGAACTTCCCCAAGTGCCTTGAGAAAAAGGAGTTGGGAAAGGAGATGAGCTCCAAATTGAGATCATCTGGGAAGCTGATGGGGCGCGTGAGCTCGAGCCTCATTCCCAGGGTGTTGCAAGGGGATAGCTCTGATTTATTCCCAGTCGGGGTGACCCAGTGGGCTTCTTCCAGGACGATGTGAGGGGTCACCATGACCCCAGAACGAGTACGGATGCAACACACTTCTTTGTGGCTCCATGGTTGTTCAGCATCCTGGTGCTCTGGCAGCATCCCCCACTGTGTGCACGGGCATGTTGGTAGCATGGGCAAGATCCCTTTGGTTTTATCCCATCTCAGGGATGTCCCAGCTGCAGTTGGAGGGCCAGCAGCAGGGAATGGGTGACATTTTGGAAGTCGCATCCGAACAGTGCGGTAGGAGCAGCTCAAGGACCGTCACTGCCTTGGCCAACCAGCAGCCTGAAGGAAAATCCCAGGCCCTGGGGAGGGCAAGTGGAGGGAGCCGCTGAAGAGCAGTGTTTGGGGGAGGTATGGCCAGTGGTGTCCTCTCAAGGCACCTGGCTGAGAGTGACCATCCTCGCCGGGCCAGTGGTGACCGTATTGTTTCCCTTCCTCTTGCAGAGAACCTGAGTGCCGAGGTCAGCCTCCTGGAGCTGATCGGAGACCCCCCGCCAGAGGAGATCCTCAAAATTTATGGCCCTGACAACAACCCCGGCTACGTCTTCGGCCCCAATGCCAACACGGGCCAGGTGGCCCGGTATCACCTGCCAAGCCCTTTCTACCGGGACTTTTCCCTCCTGTTCCACATCCAGCCCACCACCCCCCGGGCCGGCATGCTCTTTGCTGTCACGGACTCCTCGCAAAGCATCATCTACGTGGGTGTCAAGCTCTCAGAGCTGCGGGCAGGCAAGCAGCAAATCATCTTCTACTACACAGAGCCAGGCTCGCCAAGCTCGTACGTGGCGGCCACTTTCACTGTGCCCACCTTGCTCAACCAGTGGACGCGCTTTGCCATCAGCGTGGAGGAGGATGAAGTCGTCCTCTACTTGGACTGTGAGGAGCATGAACGGATCCGCTTCGAGCGCTCACCAGATGAGATGGAGCTGGAAGATGGCTCCGGGCTCTTTGTTGCTCAAGCTGGAGGGGCCGACCCAGATAAATACCAGGTAAGGCCTCGAGTCACCCCAAGGAGCACCTCCAAGAAGCCTGGGTGAGGCTGGAGGGATGTGACACCAACCTGTGCCTGTTGAATCAACCTCTTTGCCCAGAAGACAATCTAGTGTGTCCCTGGGGAAGGAGACACTTGAGATGTTGGGGATAGGTGGCTTGAGATGCCACCACCTTTATCGTCTTGGGTCTCACCAAAGCAAAGCTCTCAAGGTGGGCTGGCAGGAGGAGATGGGGTTGTCCTACAGCAGCCACTGTTGCCCGTACCTTTTCCAGCAAACACACAGAACCTCTACGAATCTCCCCATTGCTAAAAATACCCAGCTCCTTTGGCGGAGGAGCTGGTTTGGCTGGCAAAATGTCCCTCTTAGCTGGAAAAAATGCTTGGGCTGGAGCATATCTTTATTGGCTGACGTTGGGCGGTATCTGCAGGAAGACTTTGGAGAGCGAGGAGAGAAGGTGATAGCTCAGCCTGTGATTTGAGCATGAGTTATGTTCTAGATAAGTTTTATGGAAAGTGTGGGGAAAATGCCCAGCTGATGTGGAAATTCCCTCTGCGGCGCTTGAGGAGAGGGGAGTTCAGGATTGCACCGCCGGGTTTCTCCTGAGCATGATTTGCCCAGCAACAGAGGCTCTGCTGGGTGAAGCGATGCTTTTGCCAGAGAGCTTCACAAAGCATGTTTCTGAGCTTAAACATCATCTTTAATGAGCGGTGCTGCCGCAGTCCCCGTTAAATGGCTTTGGGCAGGGAAACCTTCTCCAGGAAGGGGTTAACGATCGATAGGCTAGAGACCGGTTTGCACTGGGATTCGGGTTGGTCCCTTGAGGTCTCAAGAGCAACTTTTTGCTCTTGAAAAGTGATTTTTTGCTCTTGAATGTGCTGAGAGGGCCAGGTCATGGCCATGGAGGAACTCCTCTCCCCAGCTGGAGAGGGTTTGGCACCATGTGGAAGGCAAAGCAACAGCCCAGAGCAGAGCAAAGTGCTCTTGCCTTTCTAGCAGGTGACGTTCCTGAGCTTGCCAAACACCTGATCCCACTGCCCGCCCCCAGTTTTCCCATGGGGAATTGCTGGCCATCGAGGGAAGGAGGCTGAATTCCTCGGCTGGCCGAGCAGGGAGCACGGGCTTGGATATCTCCTTGGGATCTGACTACCTTGTGGTATTTCCATCGCTGACCAGCCCTGACTCGCGTTATCTGGAACTAACAGGGCATCAAGCTGATTAAAACTTGGCCCTCGGTCAAGCAGTAAGATGAGCAGCTCGTGGGCAGCTGGAGGGCTGGTGGTGGGGGGTCTCAGTTGGCATCTGGGCTTCTTCCCGAGTTGCCTTTGTGTCAATGGCATGAAACCTGGAAGGGCAAAGCCTGCAGGTAACGCAGAAGCCCCTGGGACAGCAAATATCAAGGGGGTTGTTGTAAATGGGGTCTCAACTGGAGTCTGGCGGGAGGATTTGTTTGCAGCTGGAGGCAGGATAAGACCTACGGTGCTGCTGCCCCTTTTACTGGGGCAAATGGACTGCAAAGGACCCTTATAACCTTCCCTCCTGGGGATGCCTCGGTTCAAGGCTGGAACTGGATTATTTCTGATGCCTCCAACAAGCTCCAGGACCGGGAAGGCCAGGCTGGAGTGTTGCAATTATCAAAGTTTGGGCTTGCTGTTGGTGCTCAGTGGGGAGGAGAGGGATGGATTAGAGCCAGCTGTCATCCGGGTGAGCAGCTGGAAGAGGTCACAACCCACCTGGGGGGCAGTTGGTTGTGGCAGGGAATTATATGCATTTTTTATTTTATATAT
>NW_009636640.1:0-3492 GCF_000690535.1 Cariama cristata | reverse complement strand
CAACCATAATGATTCTATGATTCTATCCCTGCCAAGAGCTTCCCCAGTCCTACTAAAAAAGAAGCAAAAGGACCGTGTTCACACAGCCTTGTCCCTCCTAGCTTGCACTGCTCAGACTGAGGTGTATACTCGCTCTCACTGTGTAACAAAAGCTTTGGCTGTCCTGCACTCTCCAGACCTGGCCTGTTCCTTATGGATTTTTGATCCGAGCATCTGGTATTGGGTGGCAGCATGATACCTGATGCCACAGAAGAGAGACCTTCGAGTTTGCCAGGACCAGCTAACATACTAAAACTCAGTCCACATGACAGTCTGCCACAATGCTGAAAGCATATCAGCACTTTTTAAAAGACTTTTGAGGGTCTTTAGCCACAGCTTGCTTGTAATACCTGAATTAGTCCCATCTAACTAACGAATACTGCTTTCTCTGTTTCTCCTGCATGCTCATCCAAGAAAAATAAAGACACATCCTCAATGTCTAGCATGAAACCCCTCCTCTCCACTGGCAAGGTTAGCCACTATCAGTGTATCACATGGCTGGCCTGCAACAAGATATTAATTAGAGAGCCCAAGTTATAACCACTAAGTTCTCATGGAAGGAGGATTTAGTGAATAGGACTCATGATTCCTGATTTCTCCATCTACTTGTGCCCCTGACTTAATATGCAACATTGACCAAATCACATTGTGAAAGTTGTGTTAAACTGGGCACAATACTGTTTACACACCTCAGTGACCACTACGAGGGCTTTTGGCACATGGACAAAAAAAAGGTGCTAAACACAGTAATCTGCTCTCATAGAATTATGAGTTAAAAGGCTCTTTGGGGGATACTGATGGTTTTCCATCAGGCTTTAGCGATGGTTTTCCCCTGAGGATCTCGATCCTTCTTTTGGCTCTACGTGCCAACTCACAGGGGCACCTTCCCATACTAGTCATGCAGATCTCCTGTTATTTCTGATGAAGCAGTAACCAATCTGTGTAAGAAAATGCTGGAAAAGAGAATCTCATTTTGCTAGGAAATCTTTAGTAAGGCTAGGAATAAGATCAGCTAGAGTGAGACTGCTTTTGCTACTGGAAGTAATATCCAAACCGCCATGCAAATACACCTTCTAGCACATCTGGGGTGTGACAAAAATCCCTGAATCCCCAACTTTTTTCATAGCTTTTATGCAATAGCTGTCGTCTCAAATGGCCAAACTATTGACAAGACCATGAGTCTCCAAACTTATTCCACTGCTAGAGGAGTCTGCAGACCCACTTTGATAGTGTTGAGTTCCTGCTAAACAACAGCAACTTTATCTGAACCCTTCTTCCCATTTTGTATACCAGAGATATAGAAAAAAGTACCAGGTGGTACAAACTCTCAGTTGCTCCTGACCTGAAAAAAATTTAAACTTAAGCTAAGGGAAAAGACTGTACATGCCATTAGCAACTCTCTAGAGTTTTTCAGCTGTTTCATCTTCCACATTGGTACAGGTTGACTGTTCTTAAACATTTAAACATGCTATTTGGGCAGGAATGAGCAAATTATTTCTTGTCTCGATACTGGAGTAAAAAATAAGATACCCACATATTGGACTTCATCTGTAATGAACGGTGCCTGTGTCTTGAAGATTATCTTGTTCCACATGTATGTTTTAGTTTCTGATTTGCTACACTAAAAACGTAACTGAGACAGATTTATGTACAGCAATGAAGGAGTATATAAAACACTCTCACACTCTCAGCTGTGTGCAACAGACGTACTAGAACAAGGATCAGTGTTTTAAGCATTTTAAATCAAAGGCAATAGCAACTGGGGAAACATTAAGATTCTCGGATAAGCTGGTTTTCAATTATTTTCATACAAATTCTTTGTTAAATAGAAGATGCCTTCACTATAAATATTACTAACAGACAGAGGGACCGGCAAAGCATTATAGTCACAAGATTCAAGTTTAAAATATTTTCAACTATTTGCAAACTATGCCTGCAGGATGCATATTAACCTGCAGGTAATGGAACAACATACTTACACTTTTCTTTCAACATTAAGAGCTACTGAAGAAGACGTTTTTCCTTCTGAACAATGCAACTAATTCAGTAACACTTTACTACTATTTCTAAAGAGACAAACAACCCTCTCCCACAACAATACTCCACACAAGTACCAAGATTTCACTTTTTGTCCAATCTAGATGCAAGATAAATCTTTATTCAGACATAAAAGTCCCACCATTGGAAGAATTTTTATGGATAATTTGTATTATAATTCACAAGTCACTCTTCTCCCAGGATTGCTTCAAAGCCTAAGTTAGAATTTGCAGAAGGATTATTGTATTTGATAGAAGGCTTAGCTGTAGGTCTAATAAAAACCACATGAAAGAGGGCAGAAGTATTAAAAATCGATAGTCCAATGTTGTTATATGGTTAGGAGCATGGATGTTAACAAAACAAAAAAACCTATCATGTTATTTATCAGTTCTCACATGCAAGCTGCAAAAATATGGAAGTAGTTTTAAAAAAAAAAAATCAAGATAACTAAATCTGTTACTAACAACAGAGCATATCTTCTTAAAATGCTTAAATACTGGCATGCTACTCTGTAGCTACATACGACTTACACCATTTACTGCTAACTAGTAGAATGGGCAGGAATACACAGGTCTGGCAGCTTGACAGACTTGTGGAAAAAAAAACAAACCTCGGGTATCTCAATGACTGTCAGAAATAAAACAGATCTTGTTAAAGCATGGAGGGCTAAGACATTCTTATCAGGTTTTTAAGCTAACCTACTAACAGTGAAAATTCATCACCTAGGAAGATATCCACAACCTAACAAGTGCCAACGGAGTTTCAGTACATGCTCTCCATATATTAGGAAATTCAGAAACAGTAAATGAGAAAAGGGAAGGATAAAATGCAAAACAGTTTATTAAATAAAAACTACCCTAATATTAGAAGTCCATTACTTTCTTGGAAGAAACGTTCTTGAGGAATTTCCCTGCTCTGAAATTTATAATTATTTCACTACAGAATGAACAGTAAGCATCAGCCGTAATCTGTAACAATAACTGGGAACGCTTACAATGATCTCCAACTTTACAAGTGGATTTATGACCTTAATATTTCTTGCAGTTATTTAGTCTCCTATCTCAGCTACATTCTGATACTTACATACACATGTACATGCACTAACAGAAAAATGTTACATTTCTAGGATTACTGAAGTTAAGTCTGGGAACTGTGCCATTTAGTATTCTAATTCTATCTGGTCTCACAGAGCTTGGGTGGACCTGGACCAGGCACTTCAAAACCATGTATTCAGGTGGTCATCAGAAGTCATACAAATGATACCACAGGAGAGCACCATATCCCAGGGGTGCAGCCCCTGCAGCAGACAGAACGGAGATCTTAGGAGTTAGACACAGATATCTCTCCATTTTCTCAGGGGAAGACAGGTCCAAAGAGATCAAAAAAGTAGTAGAGCCACATGCTTCCCTGCTCATC